>NC_054480.1:94958360-95082731 GCF_017639515.1 Carcharodon carcharias | reverse complement strand
GAGAGAGAATGGGACGGGGCGGAGTGAGAGAGAGAATGGGACGGGGCGGAGTGAGAGAGAGAATGGGACGGGGCGGAGTGAGAGAGAATGGGACGGAGCGGAGTGAGAGAGAGAATGGGACGGAGCGGAGTGAGAGAATGGGACGGGGCGGAGGGAGAGAGAGAATGGGACGGGGCGGGAGAGAGAGAGAGAATGGGACGGGGCGGAGTGAGAGAGAGAATGGGACGGAGCGGAGTGAGAGAGAGAATGGGACGGAGCGGAGTGAGAGAGAGAATGGGACGGAGCGGAGTGAGAGAATGGAGACGGGACGGAGGGGAGTGGAGAGAATGGGACGGGGCGGAGTGAGAGAGAGAGAATGGGACGGGGCGGAGTGAGAGAGAGAATGGGACGGGGCGGAGTGAGAGAGAGAATGGGACGGAGCGGAGTGGGAGAGAGAATGGGACGGAGCGGAGTGAGAGAGAGAATGGGACGGAGCGGAGTGAGAGAGAGAATGGGACGGAGCGGAGTGAGAGAGAGAATGGGACGGAGCGGAGTGAGAGAGAGAATGGGACGGAGCGGAGTGAGAGAGAGAATGGGACGGAGCGGAGTGAGAGAGAGAATGGGACGGAGCGGAGTGAGAGAGAGAATGGGACGGAGCGGAAGGAGAGAATGGGACGGAGCGGAGTGAGAGAGAGAATGGGACGGAACGGAGAGAGAGAGAATGGGACGGGGCGGAGTGAGAGAGAGAATGGGACGGAGCGGAGTGAGAGAGAGAATGGGACGGGGCGGAGTGGGAGAGAGAATGGGACGGAGCGGAGTGGGAGAGAGAGAATGGACGGGGCGGAGTGAGAGAGAGAATGGGAAGGAGCGGATGTGGGGGTTCAGAGAGAGAATGGGAAGGAGCGGGAGTGAGAGAGAGAATGGGACGGAGCGGAGTGAGAGAGAGAATGGGACGGAGCGGAGTGAGAGAATGGGACGGAGCGGAGTGAGAGAATGGGACGGAGCGGAGTGAGAGTATGGGACGGAACGGAGAGAGAGAGAATGGGACGGAACGGAGAGAGAGAGAATGGGACGGGGCGGAGTGAGAGAGAGAACGGGACGGGGCGGAGTGAGAGAGAGAACGGGACGGGGCGGGAGTGAGAGAATGAGACGGAGCGGAGCGAGAGAGAGAATGGGACGGAGTGGAGTGAGAGAATGGGACGGAACGGAGGGAGAGAGAGAATGGGACGGGGCGGAGTGAGAGAGAGAATGGGACGGGGCGGAGTGAGAGAGAGAATGGGACGTAGCGGAGTGAGAGAGAGAATGGGACGGAGCGGAGTGAGAGAATGGGACTGAACGGAGGGGAGTGAGAGAATGGGACGGGGCGGAGTGAGAGAAGAGAACGAGACGGGGCGGAGTGGAGAGAGAGAACGGGACGGGGCGGAGTGAGTGAGAGAGAAGGGACGGGGCGGAGTGGGAGAGAGAACGGGACGGGGCGGCGAGTGGAGAGAGAACGGGACGGGGCGGAGTGGAGAGAGAACGGGACGGGGCGGATGTGGGAGAGAGAACGGGACGGGGCGGAGTGGGAGAGAGAACGGGACGGAGCGGAGTGGGAGAGAGAACGGACGGGAGCGGGAGTGGGAGAGAGAACGGGACGGAGCGGAGTGGGAGAGAGAACGGGACGGAGCGGAGTGGGAGAGAGAACGGGACGGAGCGGAGTGGAGAGAGAACGGGACGGAGCGGAGTGGGAGAGAGAACGGACGGAGCGGAGTGGGAGAGAGACGGGACGGAGCGGAGTGGGAGAGAGAACGGGACGGAGCGGAGTGGGAGAGAGAACGGGACGGAGCGGAGTGGGAGAGAGAACGGGACGGAGCGGAGTGGGAGAGAGAACGGGACGGAGCGGAGTGGGATAGAGAACGGGACGGAGCGGAGTGGGAGAGAGAACGGGACGGAGCGGAGTGGGAAGAGAGAACGCGGACGGAGCGGAGTGGGAGAGAGAACGGGACGGAGCGGAGTGGAGAGAGAACGGGACGGAGCGGAGTTGGGAGTGAGAACGGGACGGAGCGGAGTGGCAGAGAGAACGGACGGAGCGGAGTGGCAGAGAGAACGGGACCAGGTGAGAGATATATGGGACCAGGTGTGAGAGAGAATGGGAACGAGTGGAGTGAGAGAGAGAATGGGACGGAGTGGAGTGGGAGAATGGGACGGAGCGGAGTGAGAGAGAGAATGGGAAGGAGCGGAGTGAGAGAGAGATGGGACGGAGCGGAGTGAGAGAGAGAATGGGACGGAGCGGAGTGAGAGAATGGACGGAGCGGAGTTGAGAGAACGGGACGGAGCGGAGTGGGAAGAACGGACGTAACGGAGGGGAGTGAGAGAACGGGACGGAACGGAGTGAGAGAATGGGACGGAGCGGAGTGAGAGAGAGAATGGGACGGAGCGGAGTGAGAGAATTGGACGGAACGGAGGGGAGTGAGAGAATGGACGGGGCGGAGTGAGAGAGAGAATGGGACGGGGCGGAGTGAGAGAGAGAATGGGACGGGGCGGAGTGAGAGAGAGAATGGGACGGGGCGGAGTGAGAGAGTGAATGGGACGGGGCGGAGTGAGAGAGAGAATGGGACGGGGCGGAGTGAGAGAGAGAATGGGACGGGGCGGAGTGAGAGAGAGAATGGGACGGGGCTGAGTGAGAGAGAGAATGGGACGGGGCGGAGTGAGAGAGAGAATGGGACGGGGCGGAGTGAGAGAGAGAATGGGACGGGGCGGAGTGAGAGGGAGAATGGGACGGGGCGGAGGGAGAGAGGAGAATGGGACGGGGCGGAGTGAGAGAGAGAATGGGACGGAGCGGAGTGAGAGAGAGAATGGGACGGAGCGGAGTGAGAGAGAGAATGGGACGGAGCGGAGTGAGAGAGAGAATGGACGGAGCGGAGTGAGAGAATGGGACGGAACGGAGGGGAGTGAGAGAATGGCACGGAACGGAGTGAGAGAATGGGACGGAACGGAGTGAGAGAATGGGACGGAGCGGAGTGAGAGAGAGAATGGGACGGAGCGGAGTGAGAGAATGGGATGGAACGGAGGGGAGTGTGAGAATGGGACGGAACGGAGTGAGAGAGAGAATGGGACGGGGCGGAGTGAGAGAGAAAATTGGACGGGGCGGGGGTGAGAGAGAGAAAGGGACGGAGCGGAGTGAGAGAGAGAATGGGACGGAGCGGAGTGAGAGAGAGAATGGGACGGAGCGGAGTGAGAGAATGGGACGGAACGGAGGGGGAGTGAGAGAATGGCACGGAACGGAGTGAGAGAATGGGACGGAACGGAGTGAGAGAATGGGACGGAGCGGAGTGAGAGAGAGAATGGGACGGAGTGGAGTGAGAGAATGGGATGGAACGGAGGGGAGTGTGAGAATGGGACGGAACGGAGTGAGAGAGAGATGGGACGGGGCGGAGTGAGAGAGAAAATTGGACGGGGCGTGGGTGAGAGAGAGAATGGGACGGGGGGCGGAGTGGGAGAGAGAATTGGGACGGGGCGGAGTGAGAGAGAGAATGGGACGGAGCGGAGTGGGAGAGAGACGGAGCGGAGTGGGAGAGAGAACGGGACGGAGCGGAGTGGGAGAGAGAAAGGACGGAGCGGAGTGGGAGAGAGAACGGGACGGAGCGGAGTGGGAGAGAGACGGGACGGAGCGGAGTGGGAGAGAGAACGGGACGGAGCGGAGTGGGAGAGAGAACGGGACGGAGCGGAGTGGGAGAGAGAAACGGGACGGAGCGGAGTGGCAGAGAGAACGGGACGGAGCGGAGTGGCAGAGAGAACGGGACGGAGCGGAGTGCAGAGAGAACGGGACGGAGCGGAGTGGCAGAGAGAACGGGACGGAGCGGAGTGGGAGAGAGAACGGGACGGAGCGGAGTGGCAGAAGAGAGAACGGGACGGAGCGGAGTGGGAGAGAGAACCTGACGGAGCGGAGTGGGAGAGAGAACGGGACGGAGCGGAGTGGGAGAGAGAACGGGACGGAGCGGCAGTGGGAGAGAGAACGGGGACGTAGCGGAGTGGAGAGAGAACGGGACGGAGCGGAGTGCGGAGAGAGACGGGACGGAGCGGAGTGGGAGAGAGAACGGGACGGAGCGGAGTGGAGAGGAGAACGGGACGGAGCGGAGTGGGAGAGAGAACGGGACGGAGCGGAGTGGGAGAGAGAACGGGACGGAGCGGAGTGGGAGAGAGAACGGGACGGAGCGGAGTGGGAGAGAGAACGGGACGGAGCGGAGTGGGAGAGAGAACGGGACGGAGCGGAGTGGGAGAGAGAACGGGACGGAGCGGAGTGGAGAGAGAACGGACGGAGCGGAAGTGGGAGAGAGAGAACGGGACGGAGCGGAGTGGGAGACGAGAACGGGACGGATCGGAGTGGGAGAGAGAACGGGACGGAGCGGAGTGGGAGAGAGAACGGGACGGAGCGGAGTGGGAGAGAGAACGGGACGGAGCCGGAGTGGGAGAGGGAACGGGACGGAGCGGAGTGGGAGAGAGAACGGGACGGAGCGGAGTGGGAGAGAGAACGGGACGGAGCGGAGTGGGAGAGAGAACGGGACGGAGCGGAGTGGGAGAGAGAACGGGACGGAGCGGAGTGGGAGAGAGAACGGGACGGGGTGGAGTGAGAGAGAGAATGGGACCAGGTGAGAGATAGAATGGGACCAGGTGTGAGAGAGAATGGGACGGAGTGGAGTGAGAGAGAGAATGGGACGGAGTGGAGTGAGAGAGAGAATGGGACGGAGTGGAGTGGGAGAATGGGACGGAGCGGAGTGAGAGAGAGAATGGGAAGAAGCGAGTGAGAGAGAGAATGGGACGGAGCGGAGTGAGAGAATGGGACGGAGCGGAGTGGGAGAACGGGACGTAACGGAGGGGAGTGAGAACGGGACGGGAACGGAGTGAGAGAACGGGACGGAGCGGAGTGAGAGAGAGAATGGGACGGAGCGGGAGTGAGAGAATTGGACGGAACGGAGGGGGAGTGAGAGAATGGGACGGGGCGGAGTGAGAGAAGAGAATGGGACGGGGCGGAGTGAGAGAGAGAATGGGACGGGCGAAGTGAGAGAGAGAATGGGACGGGGCGGAGTGAGAGAGAGAATGGGGCGGGGCGGAAAGTGAGTGAGAGAGAGAATGGGACGGGGCGGAGTGAGAGAGAGAATGGGACGGGGCGGAGTTGAGAGAGAGAATGGGACGGGGCGGAGTGAGAGAGAGAATGGGACGGGGCGGAGTGAGAGAGGGAATGGGACGGGGCGGAGTGAGAGAGAGAATGGGACGGGGCGGAGTGAGAGTGAGAATGGGACGGAGCGGAGTGAGAGAATGGGACGGGGCGGAGTGAGGGAGGAGAATGGGACGGAACGGAGAGAGAGAGAATGGGATGGGGCGGAGTGAGAGAGAGAATGGAACGGGGCGGAGTGAGAGAGAGAATGGGACGGGGCGGAGTGAGAGAATGGGACGGAGCGGAGCGAGAGAGAGAATGGGACGGAGTGGAGTGAGAGAATGGGACGGAACGGAGGGGAGAGAAGGGACGGAACGGAGTGAGAGAGAGAATGGGACGGGGCGGAGTGAGAGAGAGAATGGGACGGGGGCGGAGTGAGAGAGAGAATGGGACGGGGCGGAGTGAGAGAATGGGACGGAGCGGAGCGAGAGAGAGAACGGGACGGAGCGGAGTGGGAGAGAGAACGGGACGGAGCGGAGTGGGAGAGAGAACGGGACGGAGCGGAGTGGGAGAGAGAACGGGACGGAGCGGAGTGGGAGAGAGAACGGGACGGAGCGGAGTGGGAGAGAGAACGGGACGGAGCGGAGTGGGAGAGAGAACGGGACGGAGCGGAGTGGCAGAGAGAACGGGACGGAGCGGCAGTGGCAGAGAGAACGGGACGGAGCGGAGTGGCAGAGAGAACGGGACGGAGCGGAGTGGCAGAGAGAACGGGACGGAGCGGAGTGGAGAGAGAACGGGACGGAGCGGAGTGGCAGAGAGAACGGGACGGAGCGGAGTGGGAGAGAGAACCTGACGGAGCGGAGTGGGAGAGAGAACGGGACGGAGCGGAGTGGGAGAGAGAACGGGCCGGAGCGGAGTGGGAGAGAGAACGGGACGTAGCGGAGTGGGAGAGAGAACGGGACGGAGCGGAGTGAGAGAGAACGGGACGGAGCGGAGTGGGAGAGAGAACGGGACGGAGCGGAGTGGGAGAGAGAACGGGACGGAGCGGAGTGGGAGAGAGAACGGGACGGAGCGGAGTGGGAGAGAGAACGGGACGGAGCGGAGTGGGAGAGAGAACGGGACGGAGCGGAGTGGGAGAGAGAACGGGGACGGAGCGGAGTGGGAGAGAGAACGGGACGGAGCGGAGTGGGAGAGAGAACGGGACGGAGCGGAGTGGGAGAGAGAACGGGACGGAGCGGAGTGGGAGAGAGAACGGGACGGAGCGGAGTGGGAGAGAGAACGGGACGGAGCGGAGTGGGAGAGAGAACGGGACGGAGCGGAGTGGGAGAGAGAACGGGACGGAGCGGAAGTGGGAGAGAGGAACGGGACGGAGCGGAGTGGGAGAGGAACGGGACGGAGCGGAGTGGGAGAGAGAACGGGACGGAGCGGAGTGGGAGAGAGAACGGGACGGAGCGGAGTGGGAGAGAGAACGGGACGGAGCGGAGTGGGAGAGAGAACGGGACGGAGCGGAGTGGGAGAGAGAACGGGACGGGGTGGAGTGAGAGAGAGAATGGGACCAGGTGAGAGATAGATGGACAGGTGTGAGAGAGAATGGGACGGAGTGGAGTGAGAGAGAGAATGGGACGGAGTGGAGTGAGAGAGAGAATGGGACGGAGTGGAGTGGGAGAATGGGACGGAGCGGAGTGAGAGAGAGAATGGGAAGAAGCGGAGTGAGAGAGAGAATGGGACGGAGCGGAGTGAGAGAATGGGACGGAGCGGAGTGGGAGACGGGACGTAACGGAGGGGAGTGAGAACGGGACGGAACGGAGTGAGAGAACGGGACGGAGCGGAGTGAGAGAGAGAATGGGACGGAGCGGAGTGAGAGAATTGGACGGAACGGAGGGGAGTGAGAGAATGGGACGGGGCGGAGTGAGAGAGAGAATGGGACGGGGCGGAGTGAGAGAGAGAATGGGACGGGGCGAAGTGAGAGAGAGAGAATGGGACGGGGCGGAGTGAGAGAGAGAATGGGACGGGGCGGAGTGAGAGAGAGAATGGGACGGGGCGGAGTGAGAGAGAGAATGGGACGGGGCGGAGTGAGAGAGAGAATGGGACGGGGCGGAGTGAGAGAGAGAATGGGCCGGGGCGGAGTGAGAGAGGGAATGGGACGGGGCGGAGTGAGAGAGAGAATGGGACGGGGCGGAGTGAGAGTGAGAATGGGACGGAGCGGAGTGAGAGAATGGGACGGGGCGGAGTGAGGGAGAGAATGGGACGGAACGGAGAGAGAGAGAATGGGATGGGGCGGAGAGAGAGAGAGAATGGAACGGGGCGGAGTGAGAGAGAGAATGGACGGGGCGGAGTGAGAGAATGGGACGGAGCGGAGCGAGAGAGAGAATGGACGGAGTGGAGTGAGAGAATGGGACGGAAAGGAGGGAGAGAATGGGACGGGAACGGAGTGAGAGAGAGAATGGGACGGGGCGGAGTGAGAGAGAGAATGGGACGGGGCGGAGTGAGAGAGAGAATGGGACGGGGCGGAGTGAGAGAATGGGACGGAGCGGAGCGAGAGAGAGAATGGGACGGAGCGGAGTGAGAGAATGGGACGGAACGGAGGGGAGAGAATGGGACGGAACGGAGTGAGAGAGAGAATGGGACGGGGCGGAGTGAGAGATAGAATGGGACGGGGCGGAGTTAGAGAGAGAATGGGACGGAGCGGAGTGAGAGAGTGAATGGGACGGGGCGGAGTGAGAGAGAGAATGGGACGGAGCGGAGTGAGGAAGGGACGGAGCGGAGTGGAGAGAGAATGGACGGAGCGGAGTGGGAGAGAGAATGGGACGGAGCGGAGTGGGAGAGAGAATGGGACGGAGCGGAGATGGGAGAGAGAATGGGACGGAGCGGAGTGGGAGAGAGAATGGGACGGAGCGGAGTGGGAGAGAGAATGGGACGGAGCGGAGTGGGAGAGAGAATGGGACGGAGCGGAGTGGGAGAGAGAATGGGACGGAGCGGAGTGGAGAGAGAATGGGACGGAGCGGAGTGGGAGAGAGAATGGGACGGAGCGGAGTGGGAGAGAGAATGGGACGGAGCGGAGTGGGAGAGAGAATGGGACGGAGCGGAGTGGGAGAGAGAATGGGACGGAGCGGAGTGGGAGAGAGAATGGGACGGAGCGGAGTCGGAGAGAGAATGGGACTGGGCGGAGTGGGAGAGAGAATGTGACGGAGCGGAGTGAGAGAATGGGACGGAGCGGAGTGAGAGAATGGGACGGAGCGGAGTGAGATTATGGGACGGAACGGAGAGAGAGAGAATGGGACGGAACGGAGTGAGTGGGAGAATGGGACGGAACGGAGTGAGAGAGAGAATGGGAAGGAGCGGAGTGAGAGAGAGAATGGGAAGGAGCGGAGTGAGAGAGAGAATGGGAAGGAGCGGAGTGAGAGAGAGAATGGGACGGAGCGGAGTGAGAGAGAGAATGGGACGGAGCGGAGTGAGAGAGAGAATGGGACGGAGCGGAGTGAGAGAATGGGACGGAGCGGAGTGAGAGAATGGGACGGAACGGAGAGAGAGAGAATGGGACGGAACGGAGAGAGAGAGAACGGGACGGGGCGGAGTGAGAGAGAGAACGGGACGGGGCGGAGTGAGAGAGAGAATGGGACGGGGCGGAGTGAGAGAATGAGACGGAGCGGAGCGAGAGAGAGAATGGACGGAGTGGAGTGAGAGAATGGGACGGAACGGAGGGGAGAGAGAGAATGGGACGGGGCGGAGTGAGAGAGAGAGAATGGGACTGGGCGGAGTGAGAGAGAGAATGGGACGGGGCGGAGTGAGAGAGAGAATGGGACGGAGCGGAGCGAGAGAGAGAATGGGACGGAGCGGAGTGAGAGAATGGGACTGAACGGAGGGGAGTGAGAGAATGGGACGGGGCGGAGTGAGAGAGAGAATGAGACGGGGCGGAGTGAGAGTGAGAATGGGTCGGGGCGGAGTGAGAGAGAGAATGGGTCGGGGCGGAGTGAGAGAGAGAATGGGTCGGGTCGGAGTGAGAGAGAGAATGGGACGGGGCGGAGTGAGAGAGAGAATGGGACGCGGCGGAGTGAGAGAGAGAATGGGACGCGGCGGAGTGAGAGAGAGAATGGGACGGGGCGGAGTGAGAGAGAGAATGGGACGGGGCGGAGTGAGAGAGAGAATGGGACGGGGCGGAGTGAGAGAGAGAATGGGACGGGGCGGAGTGAGAGAGAGAATGGGACGGGGCGGAGTGAGAGAGAGAATGGGACGGGGCGGAGTGAGAGAGAGAATGGGACGGGGCGGAGTGAGAGAGAGAATGGGACGGGGCGGAGTGAGAGAGAGAATGGGACGGGGCGGAGTGAGAGAGAGAATGGGACGGGGCGGAGTGAGAGAGAGAATGGGACGGGACGGAGTGAGAGAGAGAATGGGACGGGGCGGAGTGAGAGAGAGAATGGGACGGGGCGGAGTGAGAGAGAGAATGGGACGGGGCGGAGTGAGAGAGAGAATGGGACGGAGGCGGAGTGAGAGAAAGGGACGGAGCGGAGTGAGAGAGAGAATGGGACGGAGCGGAGTGAGAGAGAGAATGGGACGGAGCGGAGTGAGAGAATGGGACGGAACGGATGGAGTGAGAGAATGGGACGGAACGGAGGGGAGTGCTGAGAATGGGACGGAACGGAGTGACAGAGAGAATGGGACGTGGGCGGAGTGAGAGAGAAAATTGGACGGGGCGGGGTGGAGAGAGAGAATGGGACGGGGCGGAGTGGGAGAGAGAACGGGACGGGGCGGAGTGAGAGAGAGAACGGGACGGGGCGGAGTGAGAGAGAGAACGGGACGGGGCGGAGTGGGAGAGAGAACGGGACGGGGCGGAGTGGGAGAGAGAACGGGACGGAGCGGAGTGGGAGAGAGAACGGGACGGAGCGGAGTGGGAGAGAGAACGGGACGGAGCGGAGTGGGAGAGAGAACGGGACGGAGCGGAGTGGGAGAGAGAACGGGACGGAGCGGATTTGGAGAGAGAACGGGACGGAGCGGAGTGGGAGAGAGAACGGGACGGAGCGGAGTGGGAGAGAGAAAGGGACGGAGCGGAGTGGGAGAGAGAACGGGACGGAGCGGAGTGGGAGAGAGAACGGGACGGAGCGGAGTGGGAGAGAGAACGGGACGGAGCGGAGTGGGAGAGAGAACGGGACGGAGCGGAGTGGGAGAGAGAACGGGACGGAGCGGAGTGGGAGAGAGAACGGGACGGAGCGGAGTGGGAGAGAGAACGGGACGGAGCGGAGTGGGAGAGAGAACGGGACGGAGCGGAGTGGGAGAGAGAACGGGACGGAGCGGAGTGGGAGAGAGAACGGGAACGGAGCGGAGTGGGAGAGAGAACGGGACGGAGCGGAGTGGGAGAGAGAACGGGACGGAGCGGAGTGGGAGAGAGAACGGGACGGAGCGGAGTGGAGAGAGAACGGGACGGAGCGGAGTGGGAGAGAGAACGGGACGGAGCGGAGTGGGAGAGAGAACGGGACGGAGCGGAGTGGGAGAGAGAACGGGACGGAGCGGAGTGGGAGAGAGAACGGGACGGAGCGGAGTGGGAGAGAGAACGGGACGGAGCGGAGTGGGAGAGAGAACGGGGACGGAGCGGAGTGGGAGATAGAACGGGACGGAGCGGAGTGGGAGAGAGAACGGGACGGAGCGGAGTGGGAGAGAGAACGGGACGGAGCGGAGTGGGAGAGAGAACGGGACGGAGCGGAGTGGGAGAGAGAACGGGACGGAGCGGAGTGGGAGAGAGAACGGGACGGAGCGGAGTGGGAGGGAGAACGGGACGGAGCGGAGTGGGAGGGAGAACGGGACGGAGCGGAGTGGGAGGGAGAACGGGACGGAGCGGAGTGGGAGGGAGAACGGGACGGAGCGGAGTGGGAGGGAGAACGGGACGGAGCGGAGTGGGAGGGAGAACGGGACGGAGCGGAGTGGGAGGGAGAACGGGACGGAGCGGAGTGGGAGGGAGAACGGGACGGAGCGGAGTGGGAGGGAGAACGGGACGGAGCGGAGTGGGAGGGAGAACGGGACGGAGCGGAGTGGGAGGGAGACGGGACGGAGCGGAGTGGGAGGGAGAACGGGACGGAGCGGAGTGGGAGGGAGAACGGGACGGAGCGGAGTGGGAGAGAGAACGGGACGGAGCGGAGTGGGAGAGAGAACGGGACGGAGCGGAGTGGGAGAGAGAACGGACGGAGCGGAGTGGGAGAGAGAACGGGACGGAGCGGAGTGGGAGAGAGAACGGGACGGAGCGGAGTGGGAGAGAGAACGGGACGGAGCGGAGTGGGAGAGAGAACGGGACGGAGCGGAGTGGGAGAGAGAACGGGACGGAGCGGAGTGGGAGAGAGAACCGGGACGGAGCGGAGTGGGAGAGAGAACGGGACGGAGCGGAGTGGGAGAGAGAACGGGACGGAGCGGAGTGGGAGAGAGAACGGGACGGAGCGGAGTGGGAGAGAGAACGGGACGGAGCGGAGTGGGAGAGAGAACGGGACGGAGCGGAGTGGGAGAGAGAACGGGACGGGGTGGAGTGAGAGAGAGAATGGGACCAGGTGAGAGATAGAATGGGACCAGGTGTGAGAGAGAATGGGAAGGAGCGGAGTGAGAGAGAGAATGGGACGGAGCGGAGTGAGAGAGAGAATGGGACGGAGCGGAGTGAGAGAATGGGACGGAGCTGAGTGGGAGAACGGGACGTAACGGAGGGGAGTGAGAGAACGGGACGGAACGGAGTGAGAGAATGGGACGGAGCGGAGTGAGAGAGAGAATGGGACGGAGCGGAGTGAGAGAATTGGACGGAACGGAGGGGAGTGAGAGAATGGGACGGAGCGGAGTGAGAGAGAGAATGGGAAGGAGCGGAGTGAGAGAGAGAATGGGACGGAGCGGAGTGAGAGAGAGAATGGGACGGAGCGGAGTGAGAGAATGGGACGGAGCTGAGTGGGAGAACGGGACGTAACGGAGGGGAGTGAGAGAACGGGACGGAACGGAGTGAGAGAATGGGACGGAGCGGAGTGAGAGAGAGAATGGGACGGAGCGGAGTGAGAGAATTGGACGGAACGGAGGGGAGTGAGAGAATGGGACGGGGCGGAGTGAGAGAGAGAATGGGACGGGGCGGAGTGAGAGAGAGAATGGGACGGGGCGGAGTGAGAGAGAGAATGGGACGGGGCGGAGTGAGAGAGAGAATGGGACGGGGCGGAGTGAGAGAGAGAATGGGACGGGGCGGAGTGAGAGAGAGAATGGGACGGGGCGGAGTGAGAGAGAGAATGGGACGGGGCGGAGTGAGAGAGGGAATGGGACGGGGCGGAGTGAGAGAGGGAATGGGACGGGGCGGAGTGAGAGAGAGAATGGGACGGGGCGGAGTGAGAGAGGGAATGGACGGGGCGGAGTGAGAGAGAGAATGGGACGGGGCGGAGTGAGAGAATGGGACGGGGCGGAGTGAGGGAGAGAATGGGACGGAACGGAGAGAGAGAGAATGGGACGGGGCGGAGTGAGAGAGAGAATGGAACGGGGCGGAGTGAGAGAGAGAATGGGACGGGGCGGAGTGAGAGAATGGGACGGAGCGGAGCGAGAGAGAGAATGGGACGGAGTGGATTGAGAGAATGGGACGGAACGGAAGGGAGAGAATGGGACGGATCGGAGTGAGAGAGAGAATGGGACGGAACGGAGTGAGAGAGAGAATGGGACGGGGCGGAGTGAGAGAGAGAATGGGACGGGGCGGAGTGAGAGAGAGAATGGGACGGAGCGGAGTGAGAGAGTGAATGGGACGGGGCGGAGTGAGAGAGAGAATGGGACGGAGCGGAGTGAGAGAAAGGGACGGAGCGGAGTGGGAGAGAGAATGGGACGGAGCGGAGTGGGAGAGAGAATGGACGGAGCGGAGTGGGAGAGAGAATGGGACGGGGCGGAGTGAGAGAGAGAATGGGACGGGGCGGAGTGAGAGAGAGAATGGGACGGGGCGGAGTGAGAGAGAGAATGGGACGGGGCGGAGTGAGAGAGAGAATGGGACGGGGCGGAGTGAGAGAGAGAATGGGACGGGGCGGAGTGAGAGACAGAATGGGACGGGGCGTAGTGAGAGAGAGAATGGGACGGGGCGGAGTGAGAGAGTGAATGGGACGGGGCGGAGTGAGAGAGAGAATGGGACGGGGCGGAGTGAGAGTGAGAATGGGACGGAGCGGAGCGGGAGAGAGAGTGGGACGGAGCGGAGCGGGAGAGAGAGTGGACGGAGCGGAGCGGGAGAGAGAATGGGACGGAGCGGAGCGGGAGAGAGAATGGGACGGAGCGGAGCGGGAGAGAGAATTGGACGGGGTGGAGTGAGAGAGAGAATGGGACCAGGTGAGAGATAGAATGCGACCAGGTGAGAGAGAGAATGGGACGGAGTGGAGTGAGAGAGAGAATGGGACGGAGTGGAGTGGGAGAATGGGACGGAGCGGAGTGAGAGAGAGAATGGGACGGAGCGGAGTGAGAGAGAGAATGGGACGGAGCGGAGTGAGAGAGAGAATGGGACGGAGCGGAGTGAGTGAATGGGACGGAACGGAGGGGAGTGAGAGAATGGGACGGAGCGGAGTGAGTGAGAGAATGGGACGGAGCGGAGTGAGAGAGAGAATGGGACGGAGAGGAGTGAGAGAATGGGACGAAACGGAGGGGAGTGAGAGAATGGGACGGAACGGAGTGAGAGAGAGAATGGGACGGGGCGGAGTGAGAGAGAGAATGGGACGGGGCGTAGTGAGAGAGAGAATGGGACGGGGCGGAGTGAGAGAGAGAATGGGACGGGGCGGAGTGAGAGAGAGAATGGGACGGGGCGGAGTGAGAGAGAGAATGGGACGGGGCGGAGTGAGAGAGAGAATGGGACGGGGCGGAGTGAGAGAGAGAATGGGACGGGGAGGAGTGAGAGAGTGAATGGGACGGGGCGGAGTGAGAGAGAGAATGGGACGGGGCGGAGTGAGAGTGAGAATGGGACGGAGCGGAGTGAGAGAATGGGACGGGGCGGCGTGAGGGAGAGAATGGGACGGAGCGGAGAGAGAGAGAATGGGACGGATCGGAGAGAGAGAGAATGGGACGGAGCGGAGTGAGAGACAGAATGGAACGGGGCGGAGTGAGAGAGAGAATGGGAGGGGGCGGAGTGAGAGAGAGAATGGGACGGGGCGGACTGAGAGAATGGGACGGAGCGGAGTGAGAGAGAGAATGGGACGGAGTGGAGTGAGAGAATGGGACGGAACGGAGGGGAGTGAGAGAATGGGACGGAGCGGAGTGAGTGAGAGAATGGGACGGAGCGGAGTGAGAGAGAGAACGGGACGGAGAGGAGTGAGAGAATGGGACGGAACGGAGGGGAGTGAGAGAATGGGCCGGAACTGAGTGAGAGAGAGAATGGGACGGGGCGGAGTGAGAGAGAGAATGGGACGGGGCGGAGTGAGAGAGAGAATGGGACGGGGCGGAGTGAGAGAGAGAATGGGACGGGGCGGAGTGAGAGAGAGAATGGGACGGGGCGGAGTGAGAGAGAGAATGGGACGGAGCGGAGTGAGAGAATGGGACGGAACGGAGGGGAGTGAGAGAATGGCACGGAACGGAGTGAGAGAATGGGACGGAACGGAGTGAGAGAATGGGACGGAGCGGAGTGAGAGAGAGAATGGGACGGAGTGGAGTGAGAGAATGGGATGGAACGGAGGGGAGTGTGAGAATGGGACGGAACGGAGTGAGAGAGAGAATGGGACGGGGCGGAGTGAGAGAGAAAATTGGACGGGGCGGGGTGAGAGAGAGAATGGGACGGGGCGGAGTGGGAGAGAGAATGGGACGGGGCGGAGTGAGAGAGAGAATGGGACGGAGCGGAGTGGGAGAGAGACGGAGCGGAGTGGGAGAGAGAACGGGACGGAGCGGAGTGGGAGAGAGAACGGACGGAGCGGAGTGGGAGAGAGAACGGGACGGAGCGGAGTGGGAGAGAGAACGGGACGGAGCGGAGTGGGAGAGAGAACGGGACGGAGCGGAGTGGGAGAGAGAACGGGACGGAGCGGAGTGGGAGAGAGAACGGGACGGAGCGGAGTGGCAGAGAGAACGGGACGGAGCGGAGTGGCAGAGAGAACGGGACGGAGCGGAGTGGCAGAGAGAACGGGACGGAGCGGAGTGGCAGAGAGAACGGGACGGAGCGGAGTGGGAGAGAGAACGGGACGGAGCGGAGTGGCAGAGAGAACGGGACGGAGCGGAGTGGGAGAGAGAACCTGACGGAGCGGAGTGGGAGAGAGAACGGGACGGAGCGGAGTGGGAGAGAGAACGGGACGGAGCGGAGTGGGAGAGAGAACGGGACGTAGCGGAGTGGGAGAGAGAACGGGACGGAGCGGAGTGGGAGAGAGAACGGGACGGAGCGGAGTGGGAGAGAGAACGGGACGGAGCGGAGTGGGAGAGAGAACGGGACGGAGCGGAGTGGGAGAGAGAACGGGACGGAGCGGAGTGGGAGAGAGAACGGGACGGAGCGGAGTGGGAGAGAGAACGGGACGGAGCGGAGTGGGAGAGAGAACGGGACGGAGCGGAGTGGGAGAGAGAACGGGACGGAGCGGAGTGGGAGAGAGAACGGGACGGAGCGGAGTGGGAGAGAGAACGGGACGGAGCGGAGTGGGAGAGAGAACGGGACGGAGCGGAGTGGGAGAGAGAACGGGACGGAGCGGAGTGGGAGAGAGAACGGGACGGAGCGGAGTGGGAGAGAGAACGGGACGGAGCGGAGTGGGAGAGAGAACGGGACGGAGCGGAGTGGGAGAGGGAACGGGACGGAGCGGAGTGGGAGAGAGAACGGGACGGAGCGGAGTGGGAGAGAGAACGGGACGGAGCGGAGTGGGAGAGAGAACGGGACGGAGCGGAGTGGGAGAGAGAACGGGACGGAGCGGAGTGGGAGAGAGAACGGGACGGGGTGGAGTGAGAGAGAGAATGGGACCAGGTGAGAGATAGAATGGGACCAGGTGTGAGAGAGAATGGGACGGAGTGGAGTGAGAGAGAGAATGGGACGGAGTGGAGTGAGAGAGAGAATGGGACGGAGTGGAGTGGGAGAATGGGACGGAGCGGAGTGAGAGAGAGAATGGGAAGAAGCGGAGTGAGAGAGAGAATGGGACGGAGCGGAGTGAGAGAATGGGACGGAGCGGAGTGGGAGAACGGGACGTAACGGAGGGGAGTGAGAACGGGACGGAACGGAGTGAGAGAACGGGACGGAGCGGAGTGAGAGAGAGAATGGGACGGAGCGGAGTGAGAGAATTGGACGGAACGGAGGGGAGTGAGAGAATGGGACGGGGCGGAGTGAGAGAGAGAATGGGACGGGGCGGAGTGAGAGAGAGAATGGGACGGGGCGAAGTGAGAGAGAGAATGGGACGGGGCGGAGTGAGAGAGAGAATGGGACGGGGCGGAGTGAGAGAGAGAATGGGACGGGGCGGAGTGAGAGAGAGAATGGGACGGGGCGGAGTGAGAGAGAGAATGGGACGGGGCGGAGTGAGAGAGAGAATGGGACGGGGCGGAGTGAGAGAGGGAATGGGACGGGGCGGAGTGAGAGAGAGAATGGGACGGGGCGGAGTGAGAGTGAGAATGGGACGGAGCGGAGTGAGAGAATGGGACGGGGCGGAGTGAGGGAGAGAATGGGACGGAACGGAGAGAGAGAGAATGGGATGGGGCGGAGTGAGAGAGAGAATGGAACGGGGCGGAGTGAGAGAGAGAATGGGACGGGGCGGAGTGAGAGAATGGGACGGAGCGGAGCGAGAGAGAGAATGGGACGGAGTGGAGTGAGAGAATGGGACGGAACGGAGGGGAGAGAATGGGACGGAACGGAGTGAGAGAGAGAATGGGACGGGGCGGAGTGAGAGAGAGAATGGGACGGGGCGGAGTGAGAGAGAGAATGGGACGGGGCGGAGTGAGAGAATGGGACGGAGCGGAGCGAGAGAGAGAATGGGACGGAGCGGAGTGAGAGAATGGGACGGAACGGAGGGGAGAGAATGGGACGGAACGGAGTGAGAGAGAGAATGGGACGGGGCGGAGTGAGAGATAGAATGGGACGGGGCGGAGTTAGAGAGAGAATGGGACGGAGCGGAGTGAGAGAGTGAATGGGACGGGGCGGAGTGAGAGAGAGAATGGGACGGAGCGGAGTGAGAGAAAGGGACGGAGCGGAGTGGGAGAGAGAATGGGACGGAGCGGAGTGGGAGAGAGAATGGGACGGAGCGGAGTGGGAGAGAGAATGGGACGGAGCGGAGTGGGAGAGAGAATGGGACGGAGCGGAGTGGGAGAGAGAATGGGACGGAGCGGAGTGGGAGAGAGAATGGGACGGAGCGGAGTGGGAGAGAGAATGGGACGGAGCGGAGTGGGAGAGAGAATGGGACGGAGCGGAGTGGGAGAGAGAATGGGACGGAGCGGAGTGGGAGAGAGAATGGGACGGAGCGGAGTGGGAGAGAGAATGGGACGGAGCGGAGTGGGAGAGAGAATGGGACGGAGCGGAGTGGGAGAGAGAATGGGACGGAGCGGAGTGGGAGAGAGAATGGGACGGAGCGGAGTCGGAGAGAGAATGGGACTGGGCGGAGTGGGAGAGAGAATGTGACGGAGCGGAGTGAGAGAATGGGACGGAGCGGAGTGAGAGAATGGGACGGAGCGGAGTGAGATTATGGGACGGAACGGAGAGAGAGAGAATGGGACGGAACGGAGTGAGTGGGAGAATGGGACGGAACGGAGTGAGAGAGAGAATGGGAAGGAGCGGAGTGAGAGAGAGAATGGGAAGGAGCGGAGTGAGAGAGAGAATGGGAAGGAGCGGAGTGAGAGAGAGAATGGGACGGAGCGGAGTGAGAGAGAGAATGGGACGGAGCGGAGTGAGAGAGAGAATGGGACGGAGCGGAGTGAGAGAATGGGACGGAGCGGAGTGAGAGAATGGGACGGAACGGAGAGAGAGAGAATGGGACGGAACGGAGAGAGAGAGAACGGGACGGGGCGGAGTGAGAGAGAGAACGGGACGGGGCGGAGTGAGAGAGAGAATGGGACGGGGCGGAGTGAGAGAATGAGACGGAGCGGAGCGAGAGAGAGAATGGGACGGAGTGGAGTGAGAGAATGGGACGGAACGGAGGGGAGAGAGAGAATGGGACGGGGCGGAGTGAGAGAGAGAATGGGACGGGGCGGAGTGAGAGAGAGAATGGGACGGGGCGGAGTGAGAGAGAGAATGGGACGGAGCGGAGCGAGAGAGAGAATGGGACGGAGCGGAGTGAGAGAATGGGACTGAACGGAGGGGAGTGAGAGAATGGGACGGGGCGGAGTGAGAGAGAGAATGAGACGGGGCGGAGTGAGAGTGAGAATGGGTCGGGGCGGTGTGAGAGAGAGAATGGGTCGGGGCGGAGTGAGAGAGAGAATGGGTCGGGTCGGAGTGAGAGAGAGAATGGGACGGGGCGGAGTGAGAGAGAGAATGGGACGCGGCGGAGTGAGAGAGAGAATGGGACGCGGCGGAGTGAGAGAGAGAATGGGACGGGGCGGAGTGAGAGAGAGAATGGGACGGGGCGGAGTGAGAGAGAGAATGGGACGGGGCGGAGTGAGAGAGAGAATGGGACGGGGCGGAGTGAGAGAGAGAATGGGACGGGGCGGAGTGAGAGAGAGAATGGGACGGGGCGGAGTGAGAGAGAGAATGGGACGGGGCGGAGTGAGAGAGAGAATGGGACGGGGCGGAGTGAGAGAGAGAATGGGACGGGGCGGAGTGAGAGAGAGAATGGGACCGGGCAGAGTGAGAGAGAGAATGGGACGGGACGGAGTGAGAGAGTGAATGGGACGGGGCGGAGTGAGAGAGAGAATGGGACGGGGCGGAGTGAGAGAGAGAATGGGACGGGGCGGAGTGAGAGAGAGAATGGGACGGGGCGGAGTGAGAGAAAGGGACGGAGCGGAGTGAGAGAGAGAATGGGACGGAGCGGAGTGAGAGAGAGAATGGGACGGTGCGGAGTGAGAGAATGGGACGGAACGGATGGGAGTGAGAGAATGGGACGGAACGGAGGGGAGTGTGAGAATGGGACGGAACGGAGTGACAGAGAGAATGGGACGTGGCGGAGTGAGAGAGAAAATTGGACGGGGCGGGGTGAGAGAGAGAATGGGACGGGGCGGAGTGGGAGAGAGAACGGGACGGGGCGGAGTGAGAGAGAGAACGGGACGGGGCGGAGTGAGAGAGAGAACGGGACGGGGCGGAGTGGGAGAGAGAACGGGACGGGGCGGAGTGGGAGAGAGAACGGGACGGAGCGGAGTGGGAGAGAGAACGGGACGGAGCGGAGTGGGAGAGAGAACGGGACGGAGCGGAGTGGGAGAGAGAACGGGACGGAGCGGAGTGGGAGAGAGAACGGGACGGAGCGGATTTGGAGAGAGAACGGGACGGAGCGGAGTGGGAGAGAGAACGGGACGGAGCGGAGTGGGAGAGAGAAAGGGACGGAGCGGAGTGGGAGAGAGAACGGGACGGAGCGGAGTGGGAGAGAGAACGGGACGGAGCGGAGTGGGAGAGAGAACGGGACGGAGCGGAGTGGGAGAGAGAACGGGACGGAGCGGAGTGGGAGAGAGAACGGGACGGAGCGGAGTGGGAGAGAGAACGGGACGGAGCGGAGTGGGAGAGAGAACGGGACGGAGCGGAGTGGGAGAGAGAACGGGACGGAGCGGAGTGGGAGAGAGAACGGGACGGAGCGGAGTGGGAGAGAGAACGGGACGGAGCGGAGTGGGAGAGAGAACGGGACGGAGCGGAGTGGGAGAGAGAACGGGACGGAGCGGAGTGGGAGAGAGAACGGGACGGAGCGGAGTGGGAGAGAGAACGGGACGGAGCGGAGTGGGAGAGAGAACGGGACGGAGCGGAGTGGGAGAGAGAACGGGACGGAGCGGAGTGGGAGAGAGAACGGGACGGAGCGGAGTGGGAGAGAGAACGGGACGGAGCGGAGTGGGAGAGAGAACGGGACGGAGCGGAGTGGGAGAGAGAACGGGACGGAGCGGAGTGGGAGAGAGAACGGGACGGAGCGGAGTGGGAGAGAGAACGGGACGGAGCGGAGTGGGAGAGAGAACGGGACGGAGCGGAGTGGGAGAGCGAACGGGACGGAGCGGAGTGGGAGGGAGAACGGGACGGAGCGGAGTGGGAGGGAGAACGGGACGGAGCGGAGTGGGAGGGAGAACGGGACGGAGCGGAGTGGGAGGGAGAACGGGACGGAGCGGAGTGGGAGGGAGAACGGGACGGAGCGGAGTGGGAGGGAGAACGGGACGGAGCGGAGTGGGAGGGAGAACGGGACGGAGCGGAGTGGGAGGGAGAACGGGACGGAGCGGAGTGGGAGGGAGAACGGGACGGAGCGGAGTGGGAGGGAGAACGGGACGGAGCGGAGTGGGAGGGAGAACGGGACGGAGCGGAGTGGGAGGGAGAACGGGACGGAGCGGAGTGGGAGGGAGAACGGGACGGAGCGGAGTGGGAGGGAGAACGGGACGGAGCGGAGTGGGAGAGAGAACGGGACGGAGCGGAGTGGGAGAGAGAACGGGACGGAGCGGAGTGGGAGAGAGAACGGGACGGAGCGGAGTGGGAGAGAGAACGGGACGGAGCGGAGTGGGAGAGAGAACGGGACGGAGCGGAGTGGGAGAGAGAACGGGACGGAGCGGAGTGGGAGAGAGAACGGGACGGAGCGGAGTGGGAGAGAGAACGGGACGGAGCGGAGTGGGAGAGAGAACGGGACGGAGCGGAGTGGGAGAGAGAACGGGACGGAGCGGAGTGGGAGAGAGAACGGGACGGAGCGGAGTGGGAGAGAGAACGGGACGGAGCGGAGTGGGAGAGAGAACGGGACGGGGTGGAGTGAGAGAGAGAATGGGACCAGGTGAGAGATAGAATGGGACCAGGTGTGAGAGAGAATGGGAAGGAGCGGAGTGAGAGAGAGAATGGGACGGAGCGGAGTGAGAGAGAGAATGGGACGGAGCGGAGTGAGAGAATGGGACGGAGCTGAGTGGGAGAACGGGACGTAACGGAGGGGAGTGAGAGAACGGGACGGAACGGAGTGAGAGAATGGGACGGAGCGGAGTGAGAGAGAGAATGGGACGGAGCGGAGTGAGAGAATTGGACGGAACGGAGGGGAGTGAGAGAATGGGACGGAGCGGAGTGAGAGAGAGAATGGGAAGGAGCGGAGTGAGAGAGAGAATGGGACGGAGCGGAGTGAGAGAGAGAATGGGACGGAGCGGAGTGAGAGAATGGGACGGAGCTGAGTGGGAGAACGGGACGTAACGGAGGGGAGTGAGAGAACGGGACGGAACGGAGTGAGAGAATGGGACGGAGCGGAGTGAGAGAGAGAATGGGACGGAGCGGAGTGAGAGAATTGGACGGAACGGAGGGGAGTGAGAGAATGGGACGGGGCGGAGTGAGAGAGAGAATGGGACGGGGCGGAGTGAGAGAGAGAATGGGACGGGGCGGAGTGAGAGAGAGAATGGGACGGGGCGGAGTGAGAGAGAGAATGGGACGGGGCGGAGTGAGAGAGAGAATGGGACGGGGCGGAGTGAGAGAGAGAATGGGACGGGGCGGAGTGAGAGAGAGAATGGGACGGGGCGGAGTGAGAGAGGGAATGGGACGGGGCGGAGTGAGAGAGGGAATGGGACGGGGCGGAGTGAGAGAGGGAATGGGACGGGGCGGAGTGAGAGAGGGAATGGGACGGGGCGGAGTGAGAGAGAGAATGGGACGGGGCGGAGTGAGAGAATGGGACGGGGCGGAGTGAGGGAGAGAATGGGACGGAACGGAGAGAGAGAGAATGGGACGGGGCGGAGTGAGAGAGAGAATGGAACGGGGCGGAGTGAGAGAGAGAATGGGACGGGGCGGAGTGAGAGAATGGGACGGAGCGGAGCGAGAGAGAGAATGGGACGGAGTGGATTGAGAGAATGGGACGGAACGGAAGGGAGAGAATGGGACGGATCGGAGTGAGAGAGAGAATGGGACGGAACGGAGTGAGAGAGAGAATGGGACGGGGCGGAGTGAGAGAGAGAATGGGACGGGGCGGAGTGAGAGAGAGAATGGGACGGAGCGGAGTGAGAGAGTGAATGGGACGGGGCGGAGTGAGAGAGAGAATGGGACGGAGCGGAGTGAGAGAAAGGGACGGAGCGGAGTGGGAGAGAGAATGGGACGGAGCGGAGTGGGAGAGAGAATGGGACGGAGCGGAGTGGGAGAGAGAATGGGACGGGGCGGAGTGAGAGAGAGAATGGGACGGGGCGGAGTGAGAGAGAGAATGGGACGGGGCGGAGTGAGAGAGAGAATGGGACGGGGCGGAGTGAGAGAGAGAATGGGACGGGGCGGAGTGAGAGAGAGAATGGGACGGGGCGGAGTGAGAGACAGAATGGGACGGGGCGTAGTGAGAGAGAGAATGGGACGGGGCGGAGTGAGAGAGTGAATGGGACGGGGCGGAGTGAGAGAGAGAATGGGACGGGGCGGAGTGAGAGTGAGAATGGGACGGAGCGGAGCGGGAGAGAGAGTGGGACGGAGCGGAGCGGGAGAGAGAGTGGACGGAGCGGAGCGGGAGAGAGAATGGGACGGAGCGGAGCGGGAGAGAGAATGGGACGGAGCGGAGCGGGAGAGAGAATTGGACGGGGTGGAGTGAGAGAGAGAATGGGACCAGGTGAGAGATAGAATGCGACCAGGTGAGAGAGAGAATGGGACGGAGTGGAGTGAGAGAGAGAATGGGACGGAGTGGAGTGGGAGAATGGGACGGAGCGGAGTGAGAGAGAGAATGGGACGGAGCGGAGTGAGAGAGAGAATGGGACGGAGCGGAGTGAGAGAGAGAATGGGACGGAGCGGAGTGAGTGAATGGGACGGAACGGAGGGGAGTGAGAGAATGGGACGGAGCGGAGTGAGTGAGAGAATGGGACGGAGCGGAGTGAGAGAGAGAATGGGACGGAGAGGAGTGAGAGAATGGGACGAAACGGAGGGGAGTGAGAGAATGGGACGGAACGGAGTGAGAGAGAGAATGGGACGGGGCGGAGTGAGAGAGAGAATGGGACGGGGCGTAGTGAGAGAGAGAATGGGACGGGGCGGAGTGAGAGAGAGAATGGGACGGGGCGGAGTGAGAGAGAGAATGGGACGGGGCGGAGTGAGAGAGAGAATGGGACGGGGCGGAGTGAGAGAGAGAATGGGACGGGGCGGAGTGAGAGAGAGAATGGGACGGGGAGGAGTGAGAGAGTGAATGGGACGGGGCGGAGTGAGAGAGAGAATGGGACGGGGCGGAGTGAGAGTGAGAATGGGACGGAGCGGAGTGAGAGAATGGGACGGGGCGGCGTGAGGGAGAGAATGGGACGGAGCGGAGAGAGAGAGAATGGGACGGATCGGAGAGAGAGAGAATGGGACGGAGCGGAGTGAGAGAGAGAATGGAACGGGGCGGAGTGAGAGAGAGAATGGGAGGGGGCGGAGTGAGAGAGAGAATGGGACGGGGCGGACTGAGAGAATGGGACGGAGCGGAGTGAGAGAGAGAATGGGACGGAGTGGAGTGAGAGAATGGGACGGAACGGAGGGGAGTGAGAGAATGGGACGGAGCGGAGTGAGTGAGAGAATGGGACGGAGCGGAGTGAGAGAGAGAACGGGACGGAGAGGAGTGAGAGAATGGGACGGAACGGAGGGGAGTGAGAGAATGGGCCGGAACTGAGTGAGAGAGAGAATGGGACGGGGCGGAGTGAGAGAGAGAATGGGACGGGGCGGAGTGAGAGTGAGAATGGGACGGGGCGGAGTGAGAGAGAGAATGGGACGGGGCGGAGTGAGAGAGAGAATGGGACGGGGCGGAGTGAGAGAGAGAATGGGACGGGGCGTAGTGAGAGAGAGAATGGGACGGGGCGTAGTGAGAGAGAGAATGGGACGGGGCGTAGTGAGAGAGAGAATGGGACGGGGCGTAGTGAGAGAGAGAATGGGACGGGGCGGAGTGAGAGAGAGAATGGGACGGGGCGGAGTGAGAGAGAGAATGGGACGGGGCGGAGTGAGAGAGAGAATGGGACGGGGAGGAGTGAGAGAGTGAATGGGACGGGGCGGAGTGAGAGAGAGAATGGGACGGGGCGGAGTGAGAGTGAGAATGGGACGGAGCGGAGTGAGAGAATGGGACGGGGCGGCGTGAGGGAGAGAATGGGATGGAGCGGAGAGAGAGAGAATGGGACGGATCGGAGAGAGAGAGAATGGGACGGAGCGGAGTGAGAGAGAGAATGGAACGGGGCGGAGTGAGAGAGAGAATGGGAGGGGGCGGAGTGAGAGAGAGAATGGGACGGGGCGGACTGAGAGAATGGGACGGAGCGGAGTGAGAGAGAGAATGGGACGGAGTGGAGTGAGAGAATGGGACGGAACGGAGGGGAGAGAGAGAATGGGACGGAACGGAGTGAGAGAGAGAATCGTACGGGGCGGAGTGAGAGAGAGAGAATGGGACGGGGCGGAGTGAGAGAGAGAGAATGGGACGGGGCGGAGTGAGAGAGAGAATGGGACGGAGCGGAGTGAGAGAGAGAATGGGATGGAGCGGAGTGAGAGAATGGGACGGAGCGGAGTGAGAGAGAGAATCGGACGGAGCGGAGTGAGAGAATGGGACGGAACGGAGGGGAGTGAGAGAATGGGACGGAACGGAGTGAGAGAATGGGACGGAGCGGAGTGAGAGATAGAATGGGACGGAGCGGAGTGAGAGAGAGAATGGGACGGAGCAGAGTGAGAGAGAGAATGGGAAGGAGCGGAATGAGAGAGAGAATGGCACGGAGCGGAGTGAGAGAGAGAATGGGATGGAGCGGAGTGAGAGAATGGGACGGAGCGGAGTGATAGAGAGAATGGGACGGAACGGAGTGAGAGAGAGAATGGGACGGAGCGGAGTGAGAGAATGGGACGGAACGGAGGGGAGTGAGAGAATGGGACGGAACGGACTGAGAGAGAGAATGGGGTGGAGCGGAGTGAGAGAGAGAATGGGACGGAGTGGAGTGAGAGAATGGGACGGAACGGAGGGGAGTGAGAGAATGGGACGGAACGGAGTGAGAGAGAGAATGGGACGGGGCGGAGTGAGAGAGAGAATGGGACGGGGCGGAGTGCGAAAGAGAATGGGACGCGGCGGAGTGAGAGAGAGAATGGGACGGGGCGGAGTGAGAGAGAGAATGGGACGGGGCGGAGTGAGAGAGAATGGGACGGGGCGGAGTGAGAGAGAGAATGGGACGGGGCGGAGTGAGAGAGAGAATGGGACGGGGCGGAGTGAGAGAGAGAATGGGACGGGGCGGAGTGAGAGAGAGAATGGGACGTGGCAGAGTGAGAGAGAGAATGGGACGGGGCGGAGTGAGAGAGAGAATGGGACGGGGCGGAGTGAGAGAGAGAGAATGGGACGGGGCGGAGTGAGAGAGAGAGAATGGGACGGTGCGGAGTGAGCGAGACAATGGGACGGAGCGGAGAGAGAGAGAGAATCGGACGGAGCGGAGTGAGAGAATGGGACGGAACGGAGGTGAGTGAGAGAATGGGACGGAACGGAGTGAGAGAATGGGACGGAACGGAGTAAGAGATAGAATGGGACGGAGTGGAGTGAGAGAATGGGACGGAGCGGAGTGAGAGAGAGAATGGGAAGGAGCGGAGTGAGAGAGAGAATGGGAAGGAGCGGAGTGAGAGAGAGAATTGGACGGAGCGGAGTGAGAGAGAGAATTGGACGGAGCGGAGTGTGAGAGAGAATGGGACGGAGCGGAGTGAGAGATAGAATGGGACGGAGTGGAGTGAGAGAATGGGACGGAGCGGAGTGAGAGAGAGAATGGGAAGGAGCGGAGTGAGAGAGAGAATTGGACGGAGCGGAGTGAGAGAGAGAATTGGACGGAGCGGAGTGTGAGAGAGAATGGGACGGAGCGGAGTGAGAGAGAGAATGGGACGGAGCGGAGTGAGAGAATGGGACTTAGCGGAGTGAGAGAATGGGACGGAACGGAGCGGAGTGAGAGAATGGGACTTAGCGGAGTGAGAGAATGGGACGGAACGGAGGGGAGTGAGAGAATGGGACGGAACGGAGTGAGAGAATGGGACGGAGCGGAGTGAGAGAGAGAATGGGACGGAGTGGAGTGAGAGAATGGGACGGAGCGGAGTGAGAGAATGGGACGGAACGGAGTGGAGTGAGAGAATGGGACGGAACGTAGGGGAGTGAGAGAATGGGACGGAACGGAGTGAGAGAGAGAATGGGACGGGGCGGAGCGAGAGAGAGAATGGGACGGGGCGGAGCGAGAGAGAGAATGGGACGGGGCGGAGCGAGAGAGAGAATGGGACGGGGCGGAGCGGGAGAGAGAATGGGACGGGGCGGAGCGGGAGAGAGAATGGGACGGGGCGGAGCGGGAGAGAGAATGGGACGGGGCGGAGCGGGAGAGAGAATGGGACGGGGCGGAGCGGGAGAGAGAATGGGACGGGGCGGAGCGGGAGAGAGAATGGGACTGGGCGGAGCGGGAGAGAGAATGGGACGGGGCGGAGCGGGAGAGAGAATGGGACGGGACGGGGCGGAGCGGGAGAGAGAATGGGACGGGGCGGAGCGGGAGAGAGAATGGGACGGAGCGGAGCGGGAGAGAGAATGGGACGGAGCGGAGCGGGAGAGAGAATGGGACGGAGCGGAGCGGGAGAGAGAATGGGACGGAGCGGAGCGGGAGAGAGAATGGGACGGAGCGGAGCCGGAGAGAGAATGGGACGGAGCGGAGCCGGAGAGAGAATGGGACGGAGCGGAGCGGGAGAGAGAATGGGACCAGGTGAGAGATAGAATGGGACCAGGTGAGAGAGAGAATGGGACGGAGTGGAGTGAGAGAGAGAATGGGACGGAGTGGAGTGGGAGAATGGGACGGAGCGGAGTGAGAGAGAGAATTGGAAGGAGCGGAGTGAGAGAGAGAATGGGACGGAGCGGAGTGAGAGAGAGAATGGGACGGAGCGGAGTGAGAGAGAGAATGGGACGGAGCGGAGTGAGAGAGAGAATGGGACGGAGCGGAGTGAGAGAATGGGACGGAACGGAGGGGAGTGAGAGAATGGGACGGAACGGACTGAGAGAATGGGAAGGAGCGGAGTGAGAGAGAGAATGGGACGGAGAGGAGAGAGAGAATGGGACGGAACGGAGGGGAGTGAGAGAAAGGGACGGAACGGAGTGAGAGAGAGAATGGGACGGGGCGGAGTGAGAGAGAGAATGGGACGGGGCGGAGTGAGAGAGAGAGTGGGACGGGGCGGAGTGAGAGAGAGAGTGGGACGGGGCGGAGTGAGAGAGAGAATGGGACGGGGCGGAGTGAGAGAGAGAATGGGACGGGGCGGAGTGAGAGAGAGAATGGGACGGGGCGGAGTGAGAGAGAGAATGGGACGGGGCGGAGTGAGAGAGAGAATGGGTCGGGGCGGAGTGAGAGAGAGAATGGGACGGGGCGGAGTGAGAGAGAGAATGGGACGGGGCGGAGTGAGAGAGAGAATGGGACGGGGCGGAGTGAGAGAGAGAATGGGACGGGGCGGAGTGAGAGAGAGAATGGGACGGGGCGGAGTGAGAGAGAGAATGGGACGGGGCGGAGTGAGAGAGAGAATGGGACGGGGAGGAGTGAGAGAGTGAATGGGACGGGGCGGAGTGAGAGAGAGAATGGGACGGGGCGGAGTGAGAGTGAGAATGGGACGGAGCGGAGTGAGAGAATGGGACGGGGCGGAGTGAGAGAATGGGACGGAACGGAGAGAGAGAGAATGGGACGGAACGGAGAGAGAGAGAATGGGACGGGGCGGAGTGAGAGAGAGAATGGAACGGGGCGGAGTGAGAGAGAGAATGGGACGGGGCGGAGTGAGAGAGAGAATGGGACGGGGCGGAGTGAGAGAATGTGATGGAGCGGAGTGAGAGAGAGAATGGGACGGAGTGGAGTGAGAGAATGGGACTGAACGGAGGGGAGAGAGAGAATGGGACGGAACGGTGTGAGAGAGAGAATGGGACGGGGCGGAGTGAGAGAGAGAGAATGGGACGGGGCGGAGTGAGAGAGAGAGAATGGGACGGGGCGGAGTGAGAGAGAGAATGGGACGGAGCGGAGTGAGAGAGAGAATCGGACGGAGCGGAGTGAGAGAATGGGACGGAACGGAGGGGAGTGAGAGAATGGGACGGAACGGAGTGAGAGAATGGGACGGAACGGAGTGAGAGAATGGGACGGAGCGGAGTGAGAGATAGAATGGGACGGAGTGGAGTGAGAGAATGGGACGGAGTGGAGTGAGAGAATGGGACGGAGCGGAGTGAGAGAGAGAATGGGACGGAGCGGAGTGAGAGAGAGAATGGGAAGGAGCGGAATGAGAGAGAGAATGGGACGGAGCGGAGTGAGAGAGAGAATGGCACGGAGCGGAGTGAGAGAGAGAATGGGACGGAGCGGAGTGAGAGAATGGGACGGAGCGGAGTGAGAGAATGGGACGGAGCGGAGTGAGAGAATGGGACGGAACGGAGGGGAGTGAGAGAATGGGACGGAACGGAGGGGAGTGAGAGAATGGGACGGAACGGAGTGAGAGAGAGAATGGGACGGAGTGAGAGAGAGAATAGGACGGGGCGGAGTGAGAGAGAGAATGGGACGGGGAGGAGTGAGAGAGAGAATGGGACGGGGCGGAGTGAGAGAGAATGGGACGGGGCGGAGTGAGAGAGAGAATGGGACGGGGCGGAGTGAGAGAGAGAATGGGACGGGGCGGAGTGAGAGAGAGAATGGGACGGGGGGGAGTGAGAGAGAGAATGGGACGGGGCGGAGTGAGAGAGAGAATGGGATGGGGCGGAGTGAGAGAGAGAGAATGGGAAGGGGCGGAGTGAGAGAGAGAATGGGACGGAGCGGAGTGAGAGAGAGAATCGGACGGAGCGGAGTGAGAGAATGGGACGGAACGGAGGGGAGTGAGAGAATGGGACGGAACGGAGTGAGAGAATGGGACGGAACGGAGGGGAGTGAGAGAATGGGACGGAACGGAGGGGAGTGAGAGAATGGGACGGAACGGACTGAGAGAGAGAATGGGATGGAGCGGAGTGAGAGAGAGAATGGGACGGAGTGAGAGAGAGAATGGGACGGGGCGGAGTGAGAGAGAGAATGGGACGGGGCGGAGTGAGAGAGAGAATGGGACGGGGCGGAGTGAGAGAGAATGGGACGGGGCGGAGTGAGAGAGAGAATGGGACGGGGCGGAGTGAGAGAGAGAATGGGACGGGGCGGAGTGAGAGAGAGAATGGGACGGGGCGGAGTGAGAGAGAGAATGGGACGGGGCGGAGTGAGAGAGAGAATGGGACGGGGCGGAGTGAGAGAGAGAATGGGATGGGGCGGAGTGAGAGAGAGAGAATGGGAAGGGGCGGAGTGAGAGAGAGAATGGGACGGAGCGGAGTGAGAGAGAGAATCGGACGGAGCGGAGTGAGAGAATGGGACGGAACGGAGGGGAGTGAGAGAATGGGACGGAACGGAGTGAGAGAATGGGACGGAACGGAGTGAGAGAATGGGACGGAGCGGAGTGAGAGATAGAATGGGACGGAGTGGAGTGAGAGAATGGGACGGAGCGGAGTGAGAGAGAGAATGGGACGGAGTGGAGTGAGAGAATGGGACGGAGTGGAGTGAGAGAATGGGACGGAGCGGAGTGAGAGATAGAATGGGACGGAGTGGAGTGAGAGAATGGGACGGAGTGGAGTGAGAGAATGGGACGGAGTGGAGTGAGAGAATGGGACGGAGCGGAGTGAGAGAGAGAATGGGACGGAGTGGAGTGAGAGAATGGGACGGAGGGGAGTGAGAGAATGGGACGGAGCGGAGTGAGAGATAGAATGGGACGGAGTGGAGTGAGAGAATGGGACGGAGTGGAGTGAGAGAATGGGACGGAGCGGAGTGAGAGAGAGAATGGGACGGAGCGGAGTGAGAGAGAGAATGGGAAGGAGCGGAATGAGAGAGAGAATGGGACGGAGCGGAGTGAGAGAGAGAATGGCACGGAGTGGAGTGAGAGAGAGAATGGCACGGAGCGGAGTGAGAGAGAGAATGGCACGGAGCGGAGTGAGAGAATGGGACGGAGCGGAGTGAGAGAATGGGACGGAGCGGAGTGAGAGAATGGGACGGAGCGGAGGGGAGTGAGAGAATGGGACGGAACGGAGCGGAGTGAGAGAATGGGACGGAACGGAGGGGAGTGAGAGAATGGGACGGAACGGACTGAGAGAGAGAATGGGACGGAGCGGAGTGAGAGAGAGAATGGGATGGGGCGGAGTGAGAGAGAGAATGGGACGGGGCGGAGTGAGAGAGAGAATGGGACGGGGCGGAGTGAGAGAGAGAATGGGACGGGGCGGAGTGAGAGAGAATGGGACGGGGCGGAGTGAGAGAGAGAATGGGACGGGGCGGAGTGAGAGAGAGAATGGGACGGGGCGGAGTGAGAGAGAGAATGGGACGGGGCGGAGTGAGAGAGAGAATGGGACGGGGCGGAGTGAGAGAGAGAATGGGATGGGGCGGAGTGAGAGAGAGAGAATGGGAAGGGGCGGAGTGAGAGAGAGAATGGGACGGAGCGGAGTGAGAGAGAGAATCGGACGGAGCGGAGTGAGAGAATGGGACGGAACGGAGGGGAGTGAGAGAATGGGACGGAACGGAGTGAGAGAATGGGACAGAACGGAGGGGAGTGAGAGAATGGGACGGAACGGAGGGGAGTGAGAGAATGGGACGGAACGGACTGAGAGAGAGAATGGGACGGAGCGGAGTGAGAGAGAGAATGGGACGGAGTGAGAGAGAGAATGGGACGGGGCGGAGTGAGAGAGAGAATGGGACGGGGCGGAGTGACAGAGAATGGGACGGGGCGGAGTGAGAGAGAGAATGGGACGGGGCGGAGTGAGAGAGAGAATGGGACGGGGCGGAGTGAGAGAGAGAATGGGACGGGGCGGAGTGAGAGAGAGAATGGGACGGGGCGGAGTGAGAGAGAGAATGGGATGGGGCGGAGTGAGAGAGAGAGAATGGGAAGGGGCGGAGTGAGAGAGAGAATGGGACGGAGCGGAGTGAGAGAGAGAATCGGACGGTGCGGAGTGAGAGAATGGGACGGAACGGAGGGGAGTGAGAGAATGGGACGGAACGGAGTGAGAGAATGGGACGGAACGGAGTGAGAGAATGGGACGGAGCGGAGTGAGAGATAGAATGGGACGGAGTGGAGTGAGAGAATGGGACGGAGCGGAGTGAGAGAGAGAATGGGAAGGAGCGGAGTGAGAGAGAGAATTGGACGGAGCGGAGTGAGAGAGAGAATGGGACGGAGCGGAGTGAGAGAGAGAATGGGACGGAGCGGAGTGAGAGAGAGAATGGGACGGAGCGGAGTGAGAGAGAGAATGGGACGGAGCGGAGTGAGAGAGAGAATGGGACGGAGCGGAGTGAGAGAGAGAATGGGACGGAGGGGAGTGAGAGAATGGGACGGAACGGAGGGGAGTGAGAGAATGGGACGGAACGGAGTGAGAGAATGGGACGGAGCGGAGTGAGAGAGAGAATGGGACGGAGTGGAGTGAGAGAATGGGACGGAGCTGAGTGAGAGAATGGGACGGAACGGAGGGGAGTGAGAGAATGGGACGGAACGGAGTGAGAGAGAGAATGGGACGGGGCGGAGTGAGAGAGAGAATGGGACGGGGCGGAGTGAGAGAGAGAATGGGACGGGGCGGAGTGAGAGAGAGAATGGGACGGGGCGGAGTGAGAGACAGAATGGGACGGGGCGGAGTGAGAGAGAGAATGGGACGGGGCGGAGTGAGAGAGAGAATGGGACGGGGCGGAGTGAGAGAGAGAATGGGACGGGGCGGAGTGAGAGAGAGAGTGGGACGGGGCGGAGTGAGAGAGAGAATGGGACGGGGCGGAGTGAGAGAGAGAATGGGACGGGGCGGAGTGAGAGAGAGAATGGGACGGGGCGGAGTGAGAGTGAGAATGGGACGGAGCGGAGTGAGAGAATGGGACGGGGCGGAGTGAGCGAGAGAATGGGACGGAACGGAGAGAGAGAGAATGGGACGGAACGGAGAGAGAGAGAATGGGACGCAACGGAGAGAGAGAGAATGGGACGGGGCGGAGTGAGAGAGAGAATGGAACGGGGCGGAGTGAGAGAGAGAGAATGGGACCAGGCGGAGTGAGAGAGAGAATGGGACGGAGCGGAGTTTGAGAGAGAATCGGACGGAGCGGAGTGAGAGAATGGGACGGAACGGAGGGGAGTGAGAGAATGGGACGGAACGGAGTGAGAGAATGGGTCGGAGCGGAGTGAGAGAGAGAATGGGACGGAGTGGAGTGAGAGAATGGGACGGAACGGAGGGGAGAGAGAGAATGGGACGGAACGGAGTGAGAGAGAGAATGGGACGGGGCGGAGTGAGAGAGAGAGAATGGGACGGGGCGGAGTGAGAGAGAGAGAATGGGACGGGGCGGAGTGAGAGAGAGAGAATGGGACGGGGCGGAGTTAGAGAGAGAATGGGACGGAGCGGAGAGAGAGAGAGAATCGGACGGAGCGGAGTGAGAGAATGGGACGGAACGGAACGGAGTGAGAGAATTGGACGGAACGGAGTGAGAGAATGGGACGGAGCGGAGTGAGAGATAGAATGGGACGGAGTGGAGTGAGAGAATGGGACGGAGCGAAGTGAGAGAGAGAATGGGACGGAGCGGAGTGAGAGAGAGAATGGGAAGGAGCGGAATGAGAGAGAGAATGGGACGGAGCGGAGTGAGAGAGAGAATGGCACGGAGCGGAGTGAGAGAGAGAATGGGACGGAGCGGAGTGAGAGAATGGGACGGAGCGGAGTGAGAGAATGGGACGGAGCGGAGTGAGAGAATGGGACGGAGCGGAGTGAGAGAATGGGATGGAACGGAGGGGAGTGAGAGAATGGGACGGAACGGACTGAGAGAGAGAATGGGACGGAGCGGAGTGAGAGAGAGAATGGGACGGAGCGGAGTGAGAGAATGGGACGGAACGGAGTGAGAGAGAGAATGGGACGGGGCGGAGTGAGAGAGAGAATGGGACGGGGCGGAGTGAGAGACAGAATGGGACGGGGCGGAGTGAGAGAGAGAATGGGACGGGGCGGAGTGAGAGAGAGAATGGGACGGGGCGGAGTGAGAGAGAGAATGCGACGGGGCTGAGTGAGAGAGAGAATGGGACGGGGCGGAGTGAGAGAGAATGGGACGGGGCGGAGTGAGAGAGAGAATGGGACGTGGCGGAGTGAGAGAGAGAATGGGACGGGGCGGAGTGAGAGAGAGAATGGGACGGGGCGGAGTGAGAGAGAGAGAATGGGACGGGGCGGAGTGAGAGAGAGAGAATGGGACGGGGCGGAGTGAGAGAGAGAGAATGGGACGGGGCAGAGTGAGAGAGAGAGAATGGGACGGGGCGGAGCGGGAGAGAGAATGGGACGGAGCGGAGCCGGAGAGAGAATGGGACGGAGCGGAGCCGGAGAGAGAATGGGACGGAGCGGAGCGGGAGAGAGAATGGGACCAGGTGAGAGATAGAATGGGACCAGGTGAGAGAGAGAATGGGACGGAGTGGAGTGAGAGAGAGAATGGGACGGAGTGGAGTGGGAGAATGGGACGGAGCGGAGTGAGAGAGAGAATGGGACGGAGCGGAGTGAGAGAGAGAATGGGACGGAGCGGAGTGAGAGAGAGAATGGGACGGAGCGGAGTGAGAGAGAGAATGGGACGGAGCGGAGTGAGAGAGAGAATGGGACGGAGCGGAGTGAGAGAATGGGACGGAACGGAGGGGAGTGAGAGAATGGGACGGAACGGACTGAGAGAATGGGAAGGAGCGGAGTGAGAGAGAGAATGGGACGGAGAGGAGAGAGAGAATAGGACGGAACGGAGGGGAGTGAGAGAAAGGGACGGAACGGAGTGAGAGAGAGAATGGGACGGGGCGGAGTGAGAGAGAGAATGGGACGGGGCGGAGTGAGAGAGAGAATGGGACGGGGCGGAGTGAGAGAGAGAATGGGACGGGGCGGAGTGAGAGAGAGAATGGGACGGGGCGGAGTGAGAGAGAGAATGGGACGGGGCGGAGTGAGAGAGAGAATGGGACGGGGCGGAGTGAGAGAGAGAATGGGACGGGGCGGAGTGAGAGAGAGAATGGGACGGGGCGGAGTGAGAGAGAGAATGGGACGGGGCGGAGTGAGAGAGAGAATGGGACGGGGCGGAGTGAGAGAGAGAATGGGACGGGGCGGAGTGAGAGAGAGAATGGGACGGGGCGGAGTGAGAGAGAGAATGGGACGGGGAGGAGTGAGAGAGTGAATGGGACGGGGCGGAGTGAGAGAGAGAATGGGACGGGGCGGAGTGAGAGTGAGAATGGGACGGAGCGGAGTGAGAGAATGGGACGGGGCGGAGTGAGGGAGAGAATGGGACGGAGCGGAGTGAGAGAATGGGACGGAACGGAGAGAGAGAGAATGGGACGGAACGCAGAGAGAGAGAATGGGACGGGGCGGAGTGAGAGAGAGAATGGAACGGGGCAGAGTGAGAGAGAATGGGACGGGGCGGAGTGAGAGAGAGAATGGGACGGGGCGGAGTGAGAGAATGTGACGGAGCGGAGTGAGAGAGAGAATGGGACGGAGTGGAGTGAGAGAATGGGACTGAACGGAGGGGAGAGAGAGAATGGGACGGAACGGAGTGAGAGAGAGAATGGGACGGGGCGGAGTGAGAGAGAGAGAATGGGACGGGGCGGAGTGAGAGAGAGAGAATGGGACGGGGCGGAGTGAGAGAGAGAATGGGACGGAGCGGAGTGAGAGAGAGAATCGGACGGAGCGGAGTGAGAGAATGGGACGGAACGGAGGGGAGTGAGAGAATGGGACGGAACGGAGTGAGAGAATGGGACGGAGCGGAGTGAGAGAGAGAATGGGACGGAGCGGAGTGAGGGAGAGAATGGGACGGAGCGGAGTGAGAGAGAGAATGGCACGGAGCGGAGTGAGAGAGAGAATGGGACGGAGCGGAGTGAGAGAATGGGACGGAGCGGAGTGAGAGAATGGGACGGAGCGGAGTGAGAGAATGGGACGGAACGGAGCGGAGTGAGAGAATGGGACGGAACGGAGGGGAGTGAGAGAATGGGACGGAACGGACTGAGAGAGAGAATGGGACGGAGCGGAGTGAGAGAGAGAATGGGACGGAGTGAGAGAGAGAATGGGACGGGGCGGAGTGAGAGAGAGAATGGGACGGGGCGGAGTGAGAGAGAGAATGGGATGGGGCGGAGTGAGAGAGAATGGGACGGGGCGGAGTGAGAGAGAGAATGGGACGGGGCGGAGTGAGAGAGAGAATGGGACGGGGCCGAGTGAGAGAGAGAATGGGACGGGGCCGAGTGAGAGAGAGAATGGGACGGGGCGGAGTGAGAGAGAGAATGGGACGGGGCGGAGTGAGAGAGAGAATGGGATGGGGCGGAGTGAGAGAGAGAGAATGGGAAGGGGCGGAGTGAGAGAGAGAATGGGAAGGGGCGGAGTGAGAGAGAGAATGGGACGGAGCGGAGTGAGAGAGAGAATCGGACGGAGCGGAGTGAGAGAATGGGACGGAACGGAGGGGAGTGAGAGAATGGGACGGAACGGAGTGAGAGAATGGGACGGAACGGAGTGAGAGAATGGGACGGAACGGAGTGAGAGAATGGGACGGAGCGGAGTGAGAGATAGAATGGGACGGAGCGGAGTGAGAGAATGGGACGGAGCGGAGTGAGAGAGAGAATGGGAAGGAGCGGAGTGAGAGAGAGAATTGGACGGAGCGGAGTGAGAGAGAGAATGGGACGGAGCGGAGTGAGAGAGAGAATGGGACGGAGCGGAGTGAGAGAGAGAATGGGACGGAGCGGAGTGAGAGAGAGAATGGGACGGAGCGGAGTGAGAGAATGGGACGGAACGGAGGGGAGTGAGAGAATGGGACGGAACGGAGGGGAGTGAGAGAATGGGACGGAGCGGAGTGAGAGAGAGAATGGGACGGAGCGGAGTGAGAGAATGGGACGGAGCGGAGTGAGAGAATGGGACGGAGCGGAGTGAGAGAATGGGACGGAACGGAGGGGAGTGAGAGAATGGGACGGAACGGAGTGAGAGAGAGAATGGGACGGGGCGGAGTGAGAGAGAGAATGGGACGGGGCGGAGTGAGAGAGAGAATGGGACGGGGCGGAGTGAGAGAGAGAATGGGACGGGGCGGAGTGAGAGAGAGAATGGGACGGGTCGCAGTGAGAGACAGAATGGGACGGGGCGGAGTGAGAGACAGAATGGGACGGGGCGGAGTGAGAGAGAGAATGGGACGGGGCGGAGTGAGAGAGAGAATGGGACGGGGCGGAGTGAGAGAGAGAATGGGACGGGGCGGAGTGAGAGAGAGAATGGGACAGGGCGGAGTGGGAGAGAGAGAGTGGGACGGGGCGGAGTGAGAGATAGAATGGGACGGGGCGGAGTGAGAGAGAAAATGGGACGGGGCGGAGTGAGAGAGAGAATGGGACGGGGCGGAGTGAGAGAGAGAATGGGACGGGGCGGAGTGAGAGTGAGAATGGGACGGAGCGGAGTGAGAGAATGGGACGGGGCGGAGTGAGCGAGAGAATGGGACGGAACGGAGAGAGAGAGAATGGGACGGAACGGAGAGAGAGAGAATGGGACGGAACGGAGAGAGAGAGAGAATCGGACGGAGCGGAGTGAGAGAATGGGACGGAACGGAACGGAGTGAGAGAATGGGACGGAACGGAGTGAGAGAATGGGACGGAGCGGAGTGAGAGATAGAATGGGACGGAGTGGAGTGAGAGAATGGGACGGAGCGAAGTGAGAGAGAGAATGGGACGAGGCGGAGTGAGAGAGAGAATGGGAAGGAGCGGAATGAGAGAGAGAATGGGACGGAGCGGAGTGAGAGAGAGAATGGCACGGAGCGGAGCGGAGTGAGAGAATGGGACGGAGCGGAGTGAGAGAATGGGACGGAGCGGAGTGAGAGAATGGGACGGAGCGGAGTGAGAGAATGGGACGGAGCGGAGTGAGAGAATGGGACGGAGCGGAGTGAGAGAATGGGACGGAACGGAGGGGAGTGAGAGAATGGGACGGAACGGACTGAGAGAGAGAATGGGACGGAACGGACTGAGAGAGAGAATGGGACGGAGCGGAGTGAGAGAGAGAATGGGACGGAGCGGAGTGACAGAATGGGACGGAACGGAGGGGAGTGAGAGAATGGGACGGAACGGAGTGAGAGAGAGAATGGGACGGGGCGGAGTGAGAGAGAGAATGGGACGGGGCGGAGTGAGAGAGAGAATGGGACGGGGCGGAGTGAGAGACAGAATGGGACGGGGCGGAGTGAGAGAGAGAATGGGACGGGGCGGAGTGAGAGAGAGAATGGGACGGGGCGGAGTGAGAGACAGAATGGGACGGGGCGGAGTGAGAGAGAATGGGACGGGGCGGAGTGAGAGAGAGAATGGGACGTGGCGGAGTGAGAGAGAGAATGGGACGGGGCGGAGTGAGAGAGAGAATGGGACGGGGCGGAGTGAGAGAGAGAGAATGGGACGGGGCGGAGTGAGAGAGAGAGAATGGGACGGGGCGGAGTGAGAGAGAGAATGGGACGGAGCGGAGTGAGAGAGAGAATCGGACGGAGCGGAGTGAGAGAATGGGACGGAACGGATGGGAGTGAGAGAATGGGACGGAACGGAGTGAGAGAATGGGACGGAACGGAGTGAGAGAATGGGACGGAACGGAGTGAGAGAATGGGACGGAGCGGAGTGAGAGATAGAATGGGACGGAGTGGAGTGAGAGAATGGGACGGAGTGGAGTGAGAGAATGGGACGGAGTGGAGTGAGAGAATGGGACGGAGCGGAGTGAGAGAGAGAATGGGAAGGAGCGGAGTGAGAGAGAGAATGGGACGGAGCGGAGTGAGAGAGAGAATGGGACGGAGCGGAGTGAGAGAATGGGACGGAGCGGAGTGAGAGAATGGGACGGAGCGGAGTAAGAGAATGGGACGGAGCGGAGTGAGAGAATGGGACGGAACGGAGGGGAGTGAGAGAATGGGACGGAACGGAGTGAGAGAATGGGACGGAGCGGAATGAGAGAGAGAATGGGACGGAGCGGAGTGAGAGAATGGGACGGAACGGAGCGGAGTGAGAGAATGGGACGGAACGGAGCGGAGTGAGAGAATGGGACGGAACGGAGGGGAGTGATAGAATGGGACGGAACGGAGTGAGAGAGAGAATGGGACGGGGCGGAGTGAGGGAGAGAATGGGACGGGGCGGAGTGAGAGAGAGAATGGGACGGGGCGGAGTGAGAGAGAGAATGGGACGGGGCGGAGTGAGAGAATGGGACGGAACGGAGGGGAGTGAGAGAATGGGACGGAACGGAGTGAGAGAATGGGACGGAGCGGAGTGAGAGAGAGAATGGGACGGGGCGGAGTGAGAGAGAATGGGACGGGGCGGAGTGAGAGAGAGAATGGGACGGGGCGGAGTGAGAGAGAGAATGGGACGGGGCGGAGTGAGAGAGAGAATGGGACGGGGCGGAGTGAGAGAGAGAATGGGACGGGGCGGAGTGAGAGAGAGAATGGGACGGGGCGGAGTGAGAGAGAGAATGGGACGGGGCGGAGTGAGAGAGAGAATGGGACGGGGCGGAGTGAGAGAGAGAATGGGACGGGGCGGAGTGAGAGAGAGAATGGGACGGGGCGGAGTGAGAGAGAGAATGGGACGGGGCGGAGTGAGAGAGAGAATGGGACGGGGCGGAGTGAGAGAGAGAATGGGACGCGGCGGAGTGAGAGAGAGAATGGGACGGGGCGGAGTGAGAGAGAGAGAATGGGACGGGGCGGAGTGAGAGAGAGAATGGGACGGAGCGGAGTGAGAGAGAGAATCGGACGGAGCGGAGTGAGAGAATGGGACGGAACTGAGGGGAGTGAGAGAATGGGACGGAACGGAGGGGAGTGAGAGAATGGGACGGAACGGAGTGAGAGAATGGGACGGAGCGGAGTGAGAGATAGAATGGGACGGAGCGGAGTGAGAGTTAGAATGGGACGGAGTGGAGTGAGAGAATGGGACGGAGTGGAGTGAGAGAATGGGACGGAGCGGAGTGAGAGAGAGAATGGGACGGAGCGGAGTGAGAGTGAGAATGGGGCGGAGCGGAGTGAGAGAGAGAATGGGACGGAGCGGAGTGAGAGAATGGGACGGAGCGGAGTGAGAGAATGGGACGGAACGGAGGGGAGTGAGAGAATGGGACGGAACGGAGTGAGAGAATGGGACGGAGCGGAGTGAGAGAGAGAATGGGACGGGGCGGAGTGAGAGAGAGAATGGGACGGGGCGGAGTGAGAGAGAGAATGGGACGGGGCGGAGTGAGAGAGAGAATGGGACGGGGCGGAGTGAGAGAGAGAATGGGACGGGGCGGAGTGAGAGAGAGAATGGGACGGGGCGGAGTGAGAGAGAGAATGGGACGGGGCGGAGTGAGAGTGAGAATGGAACGGGGCAGAGTTAGAGTGAGAATGGGACGGAGCGGAGTGAGAGAGAGAATGGGACGGAACGGAGAGAGAGAGAATGGGACGGAACGGAGAGAGAGAGAATGGGACGGGGCGGAGTTAGAGAGAGAATGGAAAGGGGCGGAGTGAGAGCGAGAATGGGACGGGGCGGAGTGAGAGAGAGAATGGGACGGGGCGGAGTGAGAGAATGGGACGGAGCGGAGTGAGAGAGAGAATGGGACGGAGCGGAGTGAGAGAATGGGACGGAACGGAGGGGAGAGAGAGAATGGGACGGAACGGAGTGAGAGAGAGAATGGGACGGGGCGGAGTGAGAGAGAGAATGGGACGGGGCAGAGTGAGAGAGAGAATGGGACGGAGCGGAGTGAGAGAGAGAATGGGACGGGGCGGAGTGAGAGAGAGAATGGGACGGAGAGGAGTGAGAGAGAGAATGGGACGGAGCGGAGTGAGAGAATGGGACGGAACGGAGGGGAGTGAGAGAATGGGACGGAACGGAGTGAGAGAGAGAATGGGACGGGGCGGAGTGAGAGAGAGAATGGGACGGGGCGGAGTGAGAGACAGAATGGGACGGGGCGGAGTGAGAGAGAATGGGACGGGGCGGAGTGAGAGAGAGAATGGGACGTGGCGGAGTGAGAGAGAGAATGGGACGGGGCGGAGTGAGAGAGAGAATGGGACGGGGCGGAGTGAGAGAGAGAGAATGGGACGGGGCGGAGTGAGAGAGAGAGAATGGGACGGGGCGGAGTGAGAGAGAGAATGGGACGGAGCGGAGTGAGAGAGAGAATCGGACGGAGCGGAGTGAGAGAATGGGACGGAACGGATGGGAGTGAGAGAATGGGACGGAACGGAGTGAGAGAATGGGACGGAACGGAGTGAGAGAATGGGACGGAACGGAGTGAGAGAATGGGACGGAGCGGAGTGAGAGATAGAATGGGACGGAGTGGAGTGAGAGAATGGGACGGAGTGGAGTGAGAGAATGGGACGGAGCGGAGTGAGAGAGAGAATGGGAAGGAGCGGAGTGAGAGAGAGAATGGGACGGAGCGGAGTGAGAGAGAGAATGGGACGGAGCGGAGTGAGAGAATGGGACGGAGCGGAGTGAGAGAATGGGACGGAGCGGAGTGAGAGAATGGGACGGAACGGAGGGGAGTGAGAGAATGGGACGGAACGGAGTGAGAGAATGGGACGGAGCGGAATGAGAGAGAGAATGGGACGGAGCGGAGTGAGAGAATGGGACGGAACGGAGCGGAGTGAGAGAATGGGACGGAACGGAGCGGAGTGAGAGAATGGGACGGAACGGAGGGGAGTGATAGAATGGGACGGAACGGAGTGAGAGAGAGAATGGGACGGGGCGGAGTGAGAGAGAGAATGGGACGGGGCGGAGTGAGAGAGAGAATGGGACGGGGCGGAGTGAGAGAGAGAATGGGACGGGGCGGAGTGAGAGAGAGAATGGGACGGGGCGGAGTGAGAGAGAGAATGGGACGGGGCGGAGTGAGAGAATGGGACGGAACGGAGGGGAGTGAGAGAATGGGACGGAACGGAGTGAGAGAATGGGACGGAGCGGAGTGAGAGAGAGAATGGGACGGGGCGGAGTGAGAGAGAATGGGACGGGGCGGAGTGAGAGAGAGAATGGGACGGGGCGGAGTGAGAGAGAGAATGGGACGGGGCGGAGTGAGAGAGAGAATGGGACGGGGCGGAGTGAGAGAGAGAATGGGACGGGGCGGAGTGAGAGAGAGAATGGGACGGGGCGGAGTGAGAGAGAGAATGGGACGGGGCGGAGTGAGAGAGAGAATGGGACGGGGCGGAGTGAGAGAGAGAATGGGACGGGGCGGAGTGAGAGAGAGAATGGGACGGGGCGGAGTGAGAGAGAGAATGGGACGGGGCGGAGTGAGAGAGAGAATGGGACGGGGCGGAGTGAGAGAGAGAATGGGACGGGGCGGAGTGAGAGAGAGAATGGGACGGGGCGGAGTGAGAGAGAGAATGGGACGGGGCGGAGTGAGAGAGAGTGAATGGGACGGGGCGGAGTGAGAGAGAGAATGGGACGGAGCGGAGTGAGAGAGAGAATCGGACAGAGCGGAGTGAGAGAATGGGACGGAACGGAGGGGAGTGAGAGAATGGGACGGAACGGAGGGGAGTGAGAGAATGGGACGGAACGGAGGGGAGTGAGAGAATGGGACGGAACGGAGTGAGAGAATGGGACGGAGCGGAGTGAGAGATAGAATGGGACGGAACGGAGTGAGAGAATGGGACGGAGCGGAGTGAGAGATAGAATGGGACGGAGCGGAGTGAGAGTTAGAATGGGACGGAGTGGAGTGAGAGAATGGGACGGAGTGGAGTGAGAGAATGGGACGGAGCGGAGTGAGAGAGAGAATGGGAAGGAGCGGAGTGAGAGAGAGAATCGGACAGAGCGGAGTGAGAGAATGGGACGGAACGGAGGGGAGTGAGAGAATGGGACGGAACGGAGGGGAGTGAGAGAATGGGACGGAACGGAGGGGAGTGAGAGAACGGAACGGAGGGGAGTGAGAGAATGGGACGGAACGGAGTGAGAGAATGGGACGGAGCGGAGTGAGAGATAGAATGGGACGGAACGGAGTGAGAGAATGGGACGGAGCGGAGTGAGAGATAGAATGGGACGGAGCGGAGTGAGAGTTAGAATGGGACGGAGTGGAGTGAGAGAATGGGACGGAGTGGAGTGAGAGAATGGGAATGGGAAGGAGCGGAGTGAGAGAGAGAATGGGACGGAGCGGAGTGAGAGTGAGAATGGGGCGGAGCGGAGTGAGAGAGAGAATGGGACGGAGCGGAGTGAGAGAATGGGACGGAGCGGAGTGAGAGAATGGGACGGAACGGAGGGGAGTGAGAGAATGGGACGGAGCGGAGTGAGAGAATGGGACGGAACGGAGGGGAGTGAGAGAATGGGACGGAACGGAGGGGAGTGAGAGAATGGGACGGAGCGGAGTGAGAGAGAGAATGGGACGGGGCGGAGTGAGAGAGAGAATGGGACGGGGCGGAGTGAGAGAGAGAATGGGACGGGGCGGAGTGAGAGATAGAATGGGACGGGGCGGAGTGAGAGAGAGAATGGGACGGGGCGGAGTGAGAGTGAGAATGGAACGGGGCAGAGTTAGAGTGAGAATGGGACGGAGCGGAGTGAGAGAGAGAATGGGACGGAACGGAGAGAGAGAGAATGGGACGGAACGGAGAGAGAGAGAATGGGACGGGGCGGAGTTAGAGAGAGAATGGAAAGGGGCGGAGTGAGAGCGAGAATGGGACGGGGCGGAGTGAGAGAGAGAATGGGACGGGGCGGAGTGAGAGAATGGGACGGAGCGGAGTGAGAGAGAGAATGGGACGGAGCGGAGTGAGAGAATGGGACGGAACGGAGGGGAGAGAGAGAATGGGACGGAACGGAGTGAGAGAGAGAATGGGACGGGGCGGAGTGAGAGAGAGAATGGGACGGGGCAGAGTGAGAGAGAGAATGGGACGGAGCGGAGTGAGAGAGAGAATGGGACGGGGCGGAGTGAGAGAGAGAATGGGACGGAGAGGAGTGAGAGAGAGAATGGGACGGAGCGGAGTGAGAGAATGGGACGGAACGGAGGGGAGTGAGAGAATGGGACGGAACGGAGTGAGAGAATGGGACGGAGCGGAGTGAGAGAGAGAATGGGACGGATTGGAGTGAGAGAATGGGACGGAACGGAGGGGAGTGAGATAATAGGACGGAGCGGAGTTGGAGAGAGAATGGGACGGAGCGGAGTGGGAGAGAGAATGGGACGGAGCGGAGTGGGGGAGAGAATGGGACGGAGCGGAGTGGGAGAGAGAATGGGACGGAGCGCAGTGGGAGAGAGAATGGGACGGAGCGCAGTGTGAGAGAGAATGGGACGGAGCGGAGTGGGAGAGAGAATGGGACGGAGCGGAGTGGGAGAGAGAATGGGACGGAGCGGAGTGGGAGAGAGAATGGGACGGAGCGGAGTGAGAGAGAGAATGGGACGGAGAGGAGTGAGAGAGAGAATGGGACGGAGCGGAGTGAGAGAATGGGATGGAACGGAGGGGAGTGAGAGAATGGGACAGAACGGAGTGAGAGAATGGGACGGAGTGGAGTGAGAGAGAGAATGGGACGGATTGGAGTGAGAGAATGGGACGGAACGGAGGGGAGTGAGATAATGGGACGGAGCGGAGTGGGAGAGAGAATGGGACGGAGCGGAGTGGGAGAGAGAATGGGACGGAGCGGAGTGGGAGAGAGAATGGGACGGAGCGGAGTGGGAGAGAGAATGGGACGGAGCGGAGTGGGAGAGAGAATGGGACGGAGCGGAGTGGGAGAGAGAATGGGACGGAGCGGAGTGGGAGAGAGAATGGGACGGGGCGGAGTGAGAGAGAGAATGGGACGGGGCGGAGTGGGAGAGAGAATGGGACGGAGCGGAGTGGGAGAGAGAATGGGACGGAGCGGAGTGGGAGAGAGAATGGGACGGAGCGGAGTGGGAGAGAGAATGGGACGGAGCGGAGTGGGAGAGAGAATGGGACGGAGCGGAGTGGGAGAGAGAATGGGACGGGGCGGAGTGAGAGAATGTGACGGAGCGGAGTGAGAGAGAGAATGGGACGGAGTGGAGTGAGAGAATGGGACTGAACGGAGGGGAGAGAGAGAATGGGACGGAACGGAGTGAGAGAGAGAATGGGACGGGGCGGAGTGAGAGAGAGAGAATGGGACGGGGCGGAGTGAGAGAGAGACAATGGGACGGGGCGGAGTGAGAGAGAGAATGGGACGGAGCGGAGTGAGAGAGAGAATCGGACGGAGCGGAGTGAGAGAATGGGACGGAACGGAGGGGAGTGAGAGAATGGGACGGAACGGAGTGAGAGAATGGGACGGAGCGGAGTGAGAGATAGAATGGGACGGAGTGGAGTGAGAGAATGGGACGGAGTGGAGTGAGAGAATGGGACGGAGCGGAGTGAGAGAGAGAATGGGACGGAGCGGAGTGAGAGAGAGAATGGGAAGGAGCGGAATGAGAGAGAGAATGGGACGGAGCGGAGTGAGAGAGAGAATGGGACGGAGCGGAGTGAGAGAGAGAATGGCACGGAGCGGAGTGAGAGAGAGAATGGGACGGAGCGGAGTGAGAGAATGGGACGGAGCGGAGTGAGAGAATGGGACGGAGCGGAGTGAGAGAATGGGACGGAACGGAGCGGAGTGAGAGAATGGGACGGAACGGAGGGGAGTGAGAGAATGGGACGGAACGGACTGAGAGAGAGAATGGGACGGAGCGGAGTGAGAGAGAGAATGGGACGGAGTGAGAGAGAGAATGGGACGGGGCGGAGTGAGAGAGAGAATGGGACGGGGCGGAGTGAGAGAGAGAATGGGATGGGGCGGAGTGAGAGAGAATGGGACGGGGCGGAGTGAGAGAGAGAATGGGACGGGGCGGAGTGAGAGAGAGAATGGGACGGGGCGGAGTGAGAGAGAGAATGGGACGGGGCGGAGTGAGAGAGAGAATGGGACGGGGCGGAGTGAGAGAGAGAGAATGGGAAGGGGCGGAGTGAGAGAGAGAATGGGACGGAGCGGAGTGAGAGAGAGAATCGGACGGAGCGGAGTGAGAGAATGGGACGGAACGGAAGGGAGTGAGAGAATGGGACGGAAGGGAGTGAGAGAATGGGACGGAACGGAGTGAGAGAATGGGACGGAACGGAGTGAGAGAATGGGACGGAGCGGAGTGAGAGATAGAATGGGACGGAGCGGAGTGAGAGAATGGGACGGAGCGGAGTGAGAGAGAGAATGGGAAGGAGCGGAGTGAGAGAGAGAATTGGACGGAGCGGAGTGAGAGAGAGAATGGGACGGAGCGGAGTGAGAGAGAGAATGGGACGGAGCGGAGTGAGAGAGAGAATGGGACGGAGCGGAGTGAGAGAGAGAATGGGACGGAGCGGAGTGAGAGAATGGGACGGAACGGAGGGGAGTGAGAGAATGGGACGGAACGGAGTGAGAGAATGGGACGGAGCGGAGTGAGAGAGAGAATGGGACGGAGTGGAGTGAGAGAATGGGACGGAGCGGAGTGAGAGAATGGGACGGAACGGAGTGGAGTGAGAGAATGGGACGGAACGGAGGGGAGTGAGAGAATGGGACGGAACGGAGTGAGAGAGAGAATGGGACGGGGCGGAGTGAGAGAGAGAATGGGACGGGGCGGAGTGAGAGAGAGAATGGGACGGGGCGGAGTGAGAGAGAGAGAGTGGGACGGGGCGGAGTGAGAGAGAGAATGGGACGGGGCGGAGTGAGAGAGAGAATGGGACGGGGCGGAGTGAGAGAGAGAATGGGACGGGGCGGAGTGAGAGAGAGAATGGGACGGGGCGGAGTGAGAGTGAGAATGGGACGGAGCGGAGTGAGAGAATGGGATGGGGCGGAGTGAGCGAGAGAATGGGACGGAACGGAGAGAGAGAGAATGGGACGGAACGGAGAGAGAGAGAATGGGACGGAACGGAGAGAGAGAGAGAATCGGACGGAGCGGAGTGAGAGAATGGGACGGAACGGAACGGAGTGAGAGAATGGGACGGAACGGAGTGAGAGAATGGGACGGAACGGAGTGAGAGAATGGGACGGAGCGGAGTGAGAGATAGAATGGGACGGAGTGGAGTGAGAGAATGGGACGGAGCGAAGTGAGAGAGAGAATGGGACGAGGCGGAGTGAGAGAGAGAATGGGAAGGAGCGGAATGAGAGAGAGAATGGGACGGAGCGGAGTGAGAGAGAGAATGGCACGGAGCGGAGTGAGTGAGAGAATGGGACCGAGCGGAGTGAGAGAATGGGACGGAGCGGAGTGAGAGAATGGGACGGAGCGGAGTGAGAGAATGGGACGGAGCGGAGTGAGAGAATGGGACGGAGCGGAGTGAGAGAAGGGGACGGAGCGGAGTGAGAGAATGGGACGGAGCGGAGTGAGAGAATGGGACGGAGCGGAGTGAGAGAATGGGACGGAACGGAGGGGAGTGAGAGAATGGGACGGAGCGGAGTGAGAGAGAGAATGGGACGGAGCGGAGTGAGAGAATGGGACGGAACGGAGGGGAGTGAGAGAATGGGACGGAACGGAGTGAGAGAGAGAATGGGACGGGGCGGAGTGAGAGAGAGAATGGGACGGGGCGGAGTGAGAGAGAGAATGGGACGGGGCGGAGTGAGAGAGCGAATGGGACGGGGCGGAGTGAGAGACAGAATGGGACGGGGCGGAGTGAGAGAGAGAATGGGACGGGGCGGAGTGAGAGAGAGAATGGGACGGGGCGGAGTGAGAGACAGAATGGGACGGGGCGGAGTGAGAGAGAATGGGAAGGGGCGGAGTGAGAGAGAGAATGGGACGGGGCGGAGTGAGAGAGAGAATGGGACGGGGCGGAGTGAGAGAGAGAATGGGACGGGGCGGAGTGAGAGAGAGAGAATGGGACGGGGCGGAGTGAGAGAGAGAGAATGGGACGGGGCGGAGTGAGAGAGAGAATGGGACGGAGCGGAGTGAGAGAGAGAATCGGACGGAGCGGAGTGAGAGAATGGGACGGAACGGATGGGAGTGAGAGAATGGGACGGAACGGAGTGAGAGAATGGGACGGAACGGAGTGAGAGAATGGGACGGAACGGAGTGAGAGAATGGGACGGAGCGGAGTGAGAGAATGGGACGGAGCGGAGTGAGAGATAGAATGGGACGGAGTGGAGTGAGAGAATGGGACGGAGTGGAGTGAGAGAATGGGACGGAGCGGAGTGAGAGAGAGAATGGGAAGGAGCGGAGTGAGAGAGAGAATGGGACGGAGCGGAGTGAGAGAGAGAATGGGACGGAGCGGAGTGAGAGAATGGGACGGAGCGGAGTGAGAGAATGGGACGGAGCGGAGTGAGAGAATGGGACGGAGCGGAGGGGAGTGAGAGAATGGGACGGAACGGAGGGGAGTGAGAGAATGGGACGGAACGGAGTGAGAGAATGGGACGGAGCGGAATGAGAGAGAGAATGGGACGGAGCGGAGTGAGAGAATGGGACGGAACGGAGCGGAGTGAGAGAATGGGACGGAACGGAGCGGAGTGAGAGAATGGGACGGAACGGAGGGGAGTGATAGAATGGGACGGAACGGAGTGAGAGAGAGAATGGGACGGGGCGGAGTGAGAGAGAGAATGGGACGGGGCGGAGTGAGAGAGAGAATGGGACGGGGCGGAGTGAGAGAGAGAATGGGACGGGGCGGAGTGAGAGAGAGAGAGTGGGACGGGGCGGAGTGAGAGAGAGAATGGGACGGGGCGGAGTGAGAGAGAGAATGGGACGGGGCGGAGTGAGAGAGAGAATGGGACGGGGCGGAGTGAGAGAGAGAATGGGACGGGGCGGAGTGAGAGAGAGAATGGGACGGGGCGGAGTGAGAGTGAGAATGGGACGGAGCGGAGTGAGAGAATGGGACGGGGCGGAGTGAGCGAGAGAATGGGACGGAACGGAGAGAGAGAGAATGGGACGGAACGGAGAGAGAGAGAATGGGACGGAACGGAGAGAGAGAGAGAATCGGACGGAGCGGAGTGAGAGAATGGGACGGAACGGAACGGAGTGAGAGAATGGGACGGAACGGAGTGAGAGAATGGGACGGAGCGGAGTGAGAGATAGAATGGGACGGAGTGGAGTGAGAGAATGGGACGGAGCGAAGTGAGAGAGAGAATGGGACGAGGCGGAGTGAGAGAGAGAATGGGAAGGAGCGGAATGAGAGAGAGAATGGCACGGAGCGGAGTGAGAGAGAGAATGGCACGGAGCGGAGTGAGTGAGAGAATGGACGGAGCGGAGTGAGAGAATGGGACGGAGCGGAGTGAGAGAATGGGACGGAGCGGAGTGAGAGAATGGGACGGAGCGGAGTGAGAGAATGGGACGGAGCGGAGTGAGAGAATGGGACGGAGCGGAGTGAGAGAAGGGGACGGAGCGGAGTGAGAGAAGGGGACGGAGCGGAGTGAGAGAATGGGACGGAGGGGAGTGAGAGAATGGGACGGAACGGAGGGGAGTGAGAGAATGGGACGGAGCGGAGTGAGAGAGAGAATGGGACGGAGCGGAGTGAGAGAATGGGACGGAACGGAGGGGAGTGAGAGAATGGGACGGAACGGAGTGAGAGAGAGAATGGGACGGGGCGGAGTGAGAGAGAGAATGGGACGGGGCGGAGTGAGAGAGAGAATGGGACGGGGCGGAGTGAGAGAGCGAATGGGACGGGGCGGAGTGAGAGACAGAATGGGACGGGGCGGAGTGAGAGAGAGAATGGGACGGGGCGGAGTGAGAGAGAGAATGGGACGGGGCGGAGTGAGAGACAGAATGGGACGGGGCGGAGTGAGAGAGAATGGGACGGGGCGGAGTGAGAGAGAGAATGGGACGTGGCGGAGTGAGAGAGAGAATGGGATTGGGCGGAGTGAGAGAGAGAATGGGACGGGGCGGAGTGAGAGAGAGAGAATGGGACGGGGCGGAGTGAGAGAGAGAGAATGGGACGGGGCGGAGTGAGAGAGAGAATGGGACGGAGCGGAGTGAGAGAGAGAATCGGACGGAGCGGAGTGAGAGAATGGGACGGAACGGAACGGAGTGAGAGAATGGGACGGAACGGAGTGAGAGAATGGGACGGAGCGGAGTGAGAGAATGGGACGGAGCGGAGTGAGAGATAGAATGGGACGGAGTGGAGTGAGAGAATGGGACGGAGTGGAGTGAGAGAATGGGACGGAGCGGAGTGAGAGAGAGAATGGGAAGGAGCGGAGTGAGAGAGAGAATGGGACGGAGCGGAGTGAGAGAGAGAATGGGACGGAGCGGAGTGAGAGAATGGGACGGGGCGGAGTGAGCGAGAGAATGGGACGGAACGGAGAGAGAGAGAATGGGACGGAACGGAGAGAGAGAGAATGGACGGAACGGAGAGAGAGAGAGAATCGGACGGAGCGGAGTGAGAGAATGGGACGGAACGGAACGGAGTGAGAGAATGGGACGGAACGGAGTGAGAGAATGGGACGGAGCGGAGTGAGAGAATGGGACGGAACGGAGGGGAGTGAGAGAATGGGACGGAACGGAGTGAGAGAATGGGACGGAGCGGAATGAGAGAGAGAATGGGACGGAGCGGAGTGAGAGAATGGGACGGAACGGAGCGGAGTGAGAGAATGGGACGGAACGGAGCGGAGTGAGAGAATGGGACGGAACGGAGGGGAGTGATAGAATGGGACGGAACGGAGTGAGAGAGAGAATGGGACGGGGCGGAGTGAGAGAGAGAATGGGACGGGGCGGAGTGAGAGAGAGAATGGGACGGGGCGGAGTGAGAGAGAGAATGGGACGGGGCGGAGTGAGAGAGAGAATGGGACGGGGCGGAGTGAGAGAGAGAATGGGACGGGGCGGAGTGAGAGAGAGAATGGGACGGGGCGGAGTGAGAGAGAGAATGGGACGGGGCGGAGTGAGAGAGAGAATAGGGACGGGGCGGAGTGAGAGAGAGAATGGGACGGGGCGGAGTGAGAGAGAGAATGGGACGGGGCGGAGTGAGAATGGGACGGGGCGGAGTGAGAGAGAGAATGGGACGGGGCGGAGTGAGAGAGAGAATGGGACGGGGCGGAGTGAGAGAGAGAATGGGACGGGGCGGAGTGAGAGAGAGAATGGGACGGGGCGGAGTGAGAGAGAGAGAATGGTACTGGGCGGAGTGAGAGAGAGAATGGGACGGAGCGGAGTGAGAGAGAGAATCGGACGGAGCGGAGTGAGAGAATGGGACGGAACGGAGCGGAGTGAGAGAATGGGACGGAACGGAGGGGAGTGAGAGAATGGGACGGAACGGAGTGAGAGAGAGAATGGGACGGAGTGGAGTGAGAGAATGGGACGGAACGGAGGGGAGTGAGAGAATGGGACGGAACGGAGTGAGAGAGAGAATGGGACGGGGCGGAGTGAGAGAGAGAATGGGACGGGGCGGAGTGAGAGAGAGAATGGGACGGGGCGGAGTGAGAGAGAGAATGGGACGGGGCGGAGTGAGAGAGAGAATGGGACGGGGCGGAGTGAGAGAGAGAGAATGGTACGGGGCGGAGTGAGAGAGAGAATGGGACGGAGCGGAGTGAGAGAGAGAATCGGACGGAGCGGAGTGAGAGAATGGGACGGAACGGAGCGGAGTGAGAGAATGGGACGGAACGGAGGGGAGTGAGAGAATGGGACGGAACGGAGGGGAGTGAGAGAATGGGACGGAACGGAGGGGAGTGAGAGAATGGGACGGAACGGAGTGAGAGAATGGGACGGAGCGGAGTGAGAGATAGAATGGGATGGAGCGGAGTGAGAGTTAGAATGGGACGGAGTGGAGTGAGAGAATGGGACGGAGTGGAGTGAGAGAATGGGACGGAGCGGAGTGAGAGAGAGAATGGGAAGGAGCGGAGTGAGAGAGAGAATGGGACGGAGCGGAGTGAGAGAGAGAATGGGGCGGAGCGGAGTGAGAGAGAGAATGGGACGGAGCGGAGTGAGAGAATGGGACGGAGCGGAGTGAGAGAATGGGACGGAACGGAGGGGAGTGAGAGAATGGGACGGAACGGAGTGAGAGAATGGGACGGAGCGGAGTGAGAGAGAGAATGGGACGGGGCGGAGTGAGAGAGAGAATGGGACGGGGCGGATTGAGAGAGAGAATGGGACGGGGCGGAGTGAGAGAGAGAATGGGACGGGGCGGAGTGAGAGAGAGAATGGAACGGGGCAGAGTTAGAGTGAGAATGGGACGGAGCGGAGTGAGAGAGAGAATGGGACGGAACGGAGAGAGAGAGAATGGGACGGAACGGAGAGAGCGAGAATGGGACGGGGCGGAGTGAGAGAGAGAATGGGACGGGGCGGAGTGAGAGAATGGGACGGAGCGGAGTGAGAGAGAGAATGGGACGGAGCGGAGTGAGAGAATGGGACGGAACGGAGGGGAGAGAGAGAATGGGACGGAACGGAGTGAGAGAGAGAATGGGACGGGGCGGAGTGAGAGAGAGAATGGGACGTGGCAGAGTGAGAGAGAGAATGGGACGGAGCGGAGTGAGAGAGAGAATGGGACGGGGCGGAGTGAGAGAGAGAATGGGACGGAGAGGAGTGAGAGAGAGAATGGGACGGAGCGGAGTGAGAGAATGGGACGGAACGGAGGGGAGTGAGAGAATGGGACGGAACGGAGTGAGAGAATGGGACGGAGCGGAGTGAGAGAGAGAATGGGACGGATTGGAGTGAGAGAATGGGACGGAACGGAGGGGAGTGAGATAATAGGACGGAGCGGAGTTGGAGAGAGAATGGGACGGAGCGGAGTGGGAGAGAGAATGGGACGGAGCGGAGTGGGGGAGAGAATGGGACGGAGCGGAGTGGGAGAGAGAATGGGACGGAGCGGAGTGGGAGAGAGAATGGGACGGAGCGCAGTGGGAGAGAGAATGGGACGGAGCGGAGTGGGAGAGAGAATGGCACGGAGCGGAGTGGGAGAGAGAATGGGACGGAGCGGAGTGGGAGAGAGAATGGGACGGAGCGGAGTGAGAGAGAGAATGGGACGGAGAGGAGTGAGAGAGAGAATGGGACGGAGCGGAGTGAGAGAATGGGATGGAACGGAGGGGAGTGAGAGAATGGGACGGAACGGAGTGAGAGAATGGGACGGAGCGGAGTGAGAGAGAGAATGGGACGGATTGGAGTGAGAGAATGGGACGGAACGGAGGGGAGTGAGATACTGGGACGGAGCGGAGTGGGAGAGAGAATGGGACGGAGCGGAGTGGGAGAGAGAATGGAACGGAGCGGAGTGGGAGAGAGAATGGGACGGAGCGGAGTGGGAGAGAGAATGGGACGGAGCGGAGTGGGAGAGAGAATGGGACGGAGCGGAGTGGGAGAGAGAATGGGACGGAGCGGAGTGGGAGAGAGAATGGGACGGAGCGGAGTGGGAGAGAGAATGGGACGGAGCGGAGTGGGAGAGAGAATGGGACGGAGCGGAGTGGGAGAGAGAATGGGACGAGCGGAGTGGGAGAGAGAATGGGACGGAGCGGAGTGGGAGAGAGAATGGGACGGAGCGGAGTGGGAGAGAGAATGGGACGGAGCGGAGTGGGAGAGAGAATGGGACGGAGCGGAGTGGGAGAGAGAATGGGACGGAGCGGAGTGGGAGAGAGAATGGGACGGAGCGGAGTGGGAGAGAGAATGGGACGGAGCGGAGTGGGAGAGAGAATGGGACGGAGCGGAGTGGGAGAGAGAATGGGACGGAGCGGAGTGGGAGAGAGAATGGGACGGAGCGGAGTGGGAGAGAGAATGGGACGGAGCGGAGTGGGAGAGAGAATGGGACGGAGCGGAGTGGGAGAGAGAATGGGACGGAGCGGCAGTGGGAGAGAGAATGGGACGGAGCGGAGTGGGAGAGAGAATGGGACGGAGCGGAGTGGGAGAGAGAATGGGACGGAGCGGAGTGGGAGAGAGAATGGGACGGAGCGGAGTGGGAGAGAGAATGGGACGGAGCGGTGTGGGAGAGAGAATGGGACGGGGCGGAGTGGGAGAGAGAATGGGACGGGGCGGAGTGAGAGAGAGAATGGGACGGGGCGGAGTGAGAGAGAGAATGGGACGGGGCGGAGTGAGAGAGAGAATGGGACGGGGCGGAGTGAGAGAGAGAATGGGACGGGGCGGAGTGAGAGAGAGAATGGGACGGGGCGGAGTGAGAGAGAGAATGGGACGGGGCGGAGTGAGAGAGAGAATGGGACGGGGCGGAGTGAGAGAGAGAATGGGACGGGGCGGAGTGAGAGAGAGAATGGGACGGGGCGGAGTGAGAGAGAGAGAATGGGACAGGGCGGAGTGAGAGAGAGAATGGGACGGAGCGGAGTGAGAGAGAGAATGGGACGGAACGGAGGGGAGTGAGAGAATGGGACGGAACGGAGGGGAGTGAGAGAATGGGACGGAACGGAGTGAGAGAATGGGACGGAGCGGAGTGAGAGATAGAATGGGACGGAGCGGAGCGAGAGTTAGAATGGGACGGAGCGGAGCGAGAGTTAGAATGGGACGGAGTGGAGTGAGAGAATGGGACGGAGCGGAGTGAGAGAGAGAATGGGAAGGAGCGGAGTGAGAGAGAGAATGGGACGGAGCGGAGTGAGTGAGAGAATGGGGCGGAGCGGAGTGAGAGAGAGAATGGGACGGAGCGGAGTGAGAGAATGGGACGGAGCGGAGTGAGAGAATGGGACGGAACGGAGGGGAGTGAGAGAATGGGACGGAATGGAGTGAGAGAATGGGACGGAGCGGAGTGAGAGAGAGAATGGGACGGGGCGGAGTGAGAGAGAGAATGGGACGGGGCGGAGTGAGAGAGAGAATGGGACGGGGCGGAGTGAGAGAGAGAATGGGACGGAGCGGAGTGAGAGAATGGGACGGAGCGGAGTGAGAGAATGGGACGGAGCGGAGTGAGAGAATTGGACGGAACGGAGGGGAGTGAGAGAATGGGACGGAACGGAGTGAGAGAATGGGACGGAACGGAGTGAGAGAGAGAATGGGACGGAGCGGAGTGAGAGAGAGAATGGGACGGAGCGGAGTGAGAGAATGGGACGGAACGGAGGGGAGTGAGAGAATGGGACGGAACGGAGTGAGAGAGAGAATGGGACGGGGCGGAGTGAGAGAGAGAATGGGACGGGGCGGAGTGAGAGAGAGAATGGGACGGGGCGGAGTGAGAGAGAGAATGGGACGGGGCGGAGTGAGAGAGAGAATGGGACGGGGCGGAGTGAGAGAGAGAATGGGACGGGGCGGAGTGAGAGAGAGAGAATGGGACGGGGCGGAGTGAGAGAGAGAGAATGGGACGGGGCGGAGTGAGAGAGAGAATGGGACGGAGCGGAGTGAGAGAGAGAATCGGACGGAGCGGAGTGAGAGAATGGGACGGAACGGATGGGAGTGAGAGAATGGGACGGAACGGAGTGAGAGAATGGGACGGAACGGAGTGAGAGAATGGGACGGAACGGAGTGAGAGAATGGGACGGAGCGGAGTGAGAGAATGGGACGGAGCGGAGTGAGAGATAGAATGGGACGGAGTGGAGTGAGAGAATGGGACGGAGTGGAGTGAGAGAATGGGACGGAGCGGAGTGAGAGAGAGAATGGGAAGGAGCGGAGTGAGAGAGAGAATGGGACGGAGCGGAGTGAGAGAGAGAATGGGACGGAGCGGAGTGAGAGAATGGGACGGAGCGGAGTGAGAGAATGGGACGGAGCGGAGTGAGAGAATGGGACGGAGCGGAGGGGAGTGAGAGAATGGGACGGAACGGAGGGGAGTGAGAGAATGGGACGGAACGGAGTGAGAGAATGGGACGGAGCGGAATGAGAGAGAGAATGGGACGGAGCGGAGTGAGAGAATGGGACGGAACGGAGCGGAGTGAGAGAATGGGACGGAACGGAGCGGAGTGAGAGAATGGGACGGAACGGAGGGGAGTGATAGAATGGGACGGAACGGAGTGAGAGAGAGAATGGGACGGGGCGGAGTGAGAGAGAGAATGGGACGGGGCGGAGTGAGAGAGAGAATGGGACGGGGCGGAGTGAGAGAGAGAATGGGACGGGGCGGAGTGAGAGAGAGAGACTGGGACGGGGCGGAGTGAGAGAGAGAATGGGACGGGGCGGAGTGAGAGAGAGAATGGGACGGGGCGGAGTGAGAGAGAGAATGGGACGGGGCGGAGTGAGAGAGAGAATGGGACGGGGCGGAGTGAGAGAGAGAATGGGACGGGGCGGAGTGAGAGTGAGAATGGGACGGAGCGGAGTGAGAGAATGGGACGGGGCGGAGTGAGCGAGAGAATGGGACGGAACGGAGAGAGAGAGAATGGGACGGAACGGAGAGAGAGAGAATGGGACGGAACGGAGAGAGAGAGAGAATCGGACGGAGCGGAGTGAGAGAATGGGACGGAACGGAACGGAGTGAGAGAATGGGACGGAACGGAGTGAGAGAATGGGACGGAGCGGAGTGAGAGATAGAATGGGACGGAGTGGAGTGAGAGAATGGGACGGAGCGAAGTGAGAGAGAGAATGGGACGAGGCGGAGTGAGAGAGAGAATGGGAAGGAGCGGAATGAGAGAGAGAATGGCACGGAGCGGAGTGAGAGAGAGAATGGCACGGAGCGGAGTGAGTGAGAGAATGGGACGGAGCGGAGTGAGAGAATGGGACGGAGCGGAGTGAGAGAATGGGACGGAGCGGAGTGAGAGAATGGGACGGAGCGGAGTGAGAGAATGGGACGGAGCGGAGTGAGAGAAGGGGACGGAGCGGAGTGAGAGAAGGGGACGGAGCGGAGTGAGAGAATGGGACGGAGGGGAGTGAGAGAATGGGACGGAACGGAGGGGAGTGAGAGAATGGGACGGAGCGGAGTGAGAGAGAGAATGGGACGGAGCGGAGTGAGAGAATGGGACGGAACGGAGGGGAGTGAGAGAATGGGACGGAACGGAGTGAGAGAGAGAATGGGACGGGGCGGAGTGAGAGAGAGAATGGGACGGGGCGGAGTGAGAGAGAGAATGGGACGGGGCGGAGTGAGAGAGCGAATGGGACGGGGCGGAGTGAGAGACAGAATGGGACGGGGCGGAGTGAGAGAGAGAATGGGACGGGGCGGAGTGAGAGAGAGAATGGGACGGGGCGGAGTGAGAGACAGAATGGGACGGGGCGGAGTGAGAGAGAATGGGACGGGGCGGAGTGAGAGAGAGAATGGGACGTGGCGGAGTGAGAGAGAGAATGGGATTGGGCGGAGTGAGAGAGAGAATGGGACGGGGCGGAGTGAGAGAGAGAGAATGGGACGGGGCGGAGTGAGAGAGAGAGAATGGGACGGGGCGGAGTGAGAGAGAGAATGGGACGGAGCGGAGTGAGAGAGAGAATCGGACGGAGCGGAGTGAGAGAATGGGACGGAACGGAACGGAGTGAGAGAATGGGACGGAACGGAGTGAGAGAATGGGACGGAGCGGAGTGAGAGAATGGACGGAGCGGAGTGAGAGATAGAATGGGACGGAGTGGAGTGAGAGAATGGGACGGAGTGGAGTGAGAGAATGGGACGGAGCGGAGTGAGAGAGAGAATGGGAAGGAGCGGAGTGAGAGAGAGAATGGGACGGAGCGGAGTGAGAGAGAGAATGGGACGGAGCGGAGTGAGAGAATGGGACGGGGCGGAGTGAGCGAGAGAATGGGACGGAACGGAGAGAGAGAGAATGGGACGGAACGGAGAGAGAGAGAATGGGACGGAACGGAGAGAGAGAGAGAATCGGACGGAGCGGAGTGAGAGAATGGGACGGAACGGAACGGAGTGAGAGAATGGGACGGAACGGAGTGAGAGAATGGGACGGAGCGGAGTGAGAGAATGGGACGGAACGGAGGGGAGTGAGAGAATGGGACGGAACGGAGTGAGAGAATGGGACGGAGCGGAATGAGAGAGAGAATGGGACGGAGCGGAGTGAGAGAATGGGACGGAACGGAGCGGAGTGAGAGAATGGGACGGAACGGAGCGGAGTGAGAGAATGGGACGGAACGGAGGGGAGTGATAGAATGGGACGGAACGGAGTGAGAGAGAGAATGGGACGGGGCGGAGTGAGAGAGAGAATGGGACGGGGCGGAGTGAGAGAGAGAATGGGACGGGGCGGAGTGAGAGAGAGAATGGGACGGGGCGGAGTGAGAGAGAGAATGGGACGGGGCGGAGTGAGAGAGAGAATGGGACGGGGCGGAGTGAGAGAGAGAATGGGACGGGGCGGAGTGAGAGAGAGAATGGGACGGGGCGGAGTGAGAGAGAGAATGGGACGGGGCGGAGTGAGAGAGAGAATGGGACGGGGCGGAGTGAGAGAGAGAATGGGACGGGGCGGAGTGAGAATGGGACGGGGCGGAGTGAGAGAGAGAATGGGACGGGGCGGAGTGAGAGAGAGAATGGGACGGGGCGGAGTGAGAGAGAGAATGGGACGGGGCGGAGTGAGAGAGAGAATGGGACGGGGCGGAGTGAGAGAGAGAGAATGGTACTGGGCGGAGTGAGAGAGAGAATGGGACGGAGCGGAGTGAGAGAGAGAATCGGACGGAGCGGAGTGAGAGAATGGGACGGAACGGAGCGGAGTGAGAGAATGGGACGGAACGGAGGGGAGTGAGAGAATGGGACGGAACGGAGTGAGAGAGAGAATGGGACGGAGTGGAGTGAGAGAATGGGACGGAACGGAGGGGAGTGAGAGAATGGGACGGAACGGAGTGAGAGAGAGAATGGGACGGGGCGGAGTGAGAGAGAGAATGGGACGGGGCGGAGTGAGAGAGAGAATGGGACGGGGCGGAGTGAGAGAGAGAATGGGACGGGGCGGAGTGAGAGAGAGAATGGGACGGGGCGGAGTGAGAGAGAGAGAATGGTACGGGGCGGAGTGAGAGAGAGAATGGGACGGAGCGGAGTGAGAGAGAGAATCGGACGGAGCGGAGTGAGAGAATGGGACGGAACGGAGCGGAGTGAGAGAATGGGACGGAACGGAGGGGAGTGAGAGAATGGGACGGAACGGAGGGGAGTGAGAGAATGGGACGGAACGGAGGGGAGTGAGAGAATGGGACGGAACGGAGTGAGAGAATGGGACGGAGCGGAGTGAGAGATAGAATGGGATGGAGCGGAGTGAGAGTTAGAATGGGACGGAGTGGAGTGAGAGAATGGGACGGAGTGGAGTGAGAGAATGGGACGGAGCGGAGTGAGAGAGAGAATGGGAAGGAGCGGAGTGAGAGAGAGAATGGGACGGAGCGGAGTGAGAGAGAGAATGGGGCGGAGCGGAGTGAGAGAGAGAATGGGACGGAGCGGAGTGAGAGAATGGGACGGAGCGGAGTGAGAGAATGGGACGGAACGGAGGGGAGTGAGAGAATGGGACGGAACGGACTGAGAGAGAATGGGACGGAGCGGAGTGAGAGAGAGAATGGGACGGGGGAGTGAGAGAGAGAATGGGACGGAGCGGATTGAGAGAGAGAATGGGACGGAGGGAGTGAGAGAGAGAATGGGACGGGGCGGAGTGAGAGAGAGAATGGAACGGGGCAGAGTTAGAGTGAGAATGGGACGGGCGGAGTGAGAGAGAGAATGGGACGGACGGAGAGAGAGAGAATGGGACGGACGGAGAGAGCGAGAATGGGACGGGGCGGAGTGAGAGAGAGAATGGGACGGGGCGGAGTGAGAGAATGGGACGGAGCGGAGTGAGAGAGAGAATGGGACGGAGCGGAGTGAGAGAGAATGGGACGGACGGAGGGGAGAGAGAGAATGGGACGGAACGGAGTGAGAGAGAGAATGGGACGGGGCGGAGTGAGAGAGAGAATGGGACGTGGCAGAGTGAGAGAGAGAATGGGACGGAGCGGAGTGAGAGAGAGAATGGGACGGGGCGGAGTGAGAGAGAGAATGGGACGGAGAGGAGTGAGAGAGAGAATGGGACGGAGCGGAGTGAGAGAATGGGACGGAACGGAGGGGAGTGAGAGAATGGGACGGAACGGAGTGAGAGAATGGGACGGAGCGGAGTGAGAGAGAGAATGGGACGGATTGGAGTGAGAGAATGGGACGGAACGGAGGGGAGTGAGATAATAGGACGGAGCGGAGTTGGAGAGAGAATGGGACGGAGCGGAGTGGGAGAGAGAATGGGACGGAGCGGAGTGGGGGAGAGAATGGGACGGAGCGGAGTGGGAGAGAGAATGGGACGGAGCGGAGTGGGAGAGAGAATGGGACGGAGCGCAGTGGGAGAGAGAATGGGACGGAGCGGAGTGGGAGAGAGAATGGCACGGAGCGGAGTGGGAGAGAGAATGGGACGGAGCGGAGTGGGAGAGAGAATGGGACGGAGCGGAGTGAGAGAGAGAATGGGACGGAGAGGAGTGAGAGAGAGAATGGGACGGAGCGGAGTGAGAGAATGGGATGGAACGGAGGGGAGTGAGAGAATGGGACGGAACGGAGTGAGAGAATGGGACGGAGCGGAGTGAGAGAGAGAATGGGACGGATTGGAGTGAGAGAATGGGACGGAACGGAGGGGAGTGAGATACTGGGACGGAGCGGAGTGGGAGAGAGAATGGGACGGAGCGGAGTGGGAGAGAGAATGGAACGGAGCGGAGTGGGAGAGAGAATGGGACGGAGCGGAGTGGGAGAGAGAATGGGACGGAGCGGAGTGGGAGAGAGAATGGGACGGAGCGGAGTGGGAGAGAGAATGGGACGGAGCGGAGTGGGAGAGAGAATGGGACGGAGCGGAGTGGGAGAGAGAATGGGACGGAGCGGAGTGGGAGAGAGAATGGGATGGAGCGGAGTGGGAGAGAGAATGGGACAGAGCGGAGTGGGAGAGAGAATGCGACGGAGCGGAGTGGGAGAGAGAATGGGACGGAGCGGAGTGGGAGAGAGAATGGGACGGAGCGGAGTGGGAGAGAGAATGGGACGGAGCGGAGTGGGAGAGAGAATGGGACGGAGCGGAGTGGGAGAGAGAATGGGACGGAGCGGAGTGGGAGAGAGAATGGGACGGAGCGGAGTGGGAGAGAGAATGGGACGGAGCGGAGTGGGAGAGAGAATGGGACGGAGCGGAGTGGGAGAGAGAATGGGACGGAGCGGAGTGGGAGAGAGAATGGGACGGAGCGGAGTGGGAGAGAGAATGGGACGGAGCGGAGTGGGAGAGAGAATGGGACGGAGCGGCAGTGGGAGAGAGAATGGGACGGAGCGGAGTGGGAGAGAGAATGGGACGGAGCGGAGTGGGAGAGAGAATGGGACGGAGCGGAGTGGGAGAGAGAATGGGACGGAGCGGAGTGGGAGAGAGAATGGGACGGAGCGGAGTGGGAGAGAGAATGGGACGGGGCGGAGTGGGAGAGAGAATGGGACGGGGCGGAGTGAGAGAGAGAATGGGACGGGGCGGAGTGAGAGAGAGAATGGGACGGGGCGGAGTGAGAGAGAGAATGGGACGGGGCGGAGTGAGAGAGAGAATGGGACGGGGCGGAGTGAGAGAGAGAATGGGACGGGGCGGAGTGAGAGAGAGAATGGGACGGGGCGGAGTGAGAGAGAGAATGGGACGGGGCGGAGTGAGAGAGAGAATGGGACGGGGCGGAGTGAGAGAGAGAATGGGACGGGGCGGAGTGAGAGAGAGAGAATGGGACAGGGCGGAGTGAGAGAGAGAATGGGACGGAGCGGAGTGAGAGAGAGAATGGGACGGAACGGAGGGGAGTGAGAGAATGGGACGGAACGGAGGGGAGTGAGAGAATGGGACGGAACGGAGTGAGAGAATGGGACGGAGCGGAGTGAGAGATAGAATGGGACGGAGCGGAGCGAGAGTTAGAATGGGACGGAGCGGAGCGAGAGTTAGAATGGGACGGAGTGGAGTGAGAGAATGGGACGGAGCGGAGTGAGAGAGAGAATGGGAAGGAGCGGAGTGAGAGAGAGAATGGGACGGAGCGGAGTGAGTGAGAGAATGGGGCGGAGCGGAGTGAGAGAGAGAATGGGACGGAGCGGAGTGAGAGAATGGGACGGAGCGGAGTGAGAGAATGGGACGGAACGGAGGGGAGTGAGAGAATGGGACGGAATGGAGTGAGAGAATGGGACGGAGCGGAGTGAGAGAGAGAATGGGACGGGGCGGAGTGAGAGAGAGAATGGGACGGGGCGGAGTGAGAGAGAGAATGGGACGGGGCGGAGTGAGAGAGAGAATGGGACGGAGCGGAGTGAGAGAATGGGACGGAGCGGAGTGAGAGAATGGGACGGAGCGGAGTGAGAGAATTGGACGGAACGGAGGGGAGTGAGAGAATGGGACGGAACGGAGTGAGAGAATGGGACGGAACGGAGTGAGAGAGAGAATGGGACGGAGCGGAGTGAGAGAGAGAATGGGACGGAGCGGAGTGAGAGAATGGGACGGAACGGAGGGGAGTGAGAGAATGGGACGGAACGGAGTGAGAGAGAGAATGGGACGGGGCGGAGTGAGAGAGAGAATGGGACGGGGCGGAGTGAGAGAGAGAATGGGACGGGGCGGAGTGAGAGAGAGAATGGGACGGGGCGGAGTGAGAGACAGAATGGGACGGGGCGGAGTGAGAGAGAGAATGGGACGGGGCGGAGTGAGAGAGAGAATGGGACGGGGCGGAGTGAGAGACAGAATGGGACGGGGCGGAGTGAGAGGGAATGGGAAGGGGCGGAGTGAGAGAGAGAATGGGACGTGGCGGAGTGAGAGAGAGAATGGGACGGGGCGGAGTGAGAGAGAGAATGGGACGGGGCGGAGTGAGAGAGAGAGAATGGGACGGGTAGGAGTGAGAGAGAGAGAATGGGACGGGGCGGAGTGAGAGAGAGAATGGGACGGAGCGGAGTGAGAGAGAGAATCGGACGGAGCGGAGTGAGAGAATGGGACGGAACGGATGGGAGTGAGTGAATGGGACGGAACGGAGTGAGAGAATGGGACGGAACGGAGTGAGAGAATGGGACGGAACGGAGTGAGAGAATGGGACGGAGCGGAGTGAGAGAATGGGACGGAGCGGAGTGAGAGATAGAATGGGACGGAGTGGAGTGAGAGAATGGGACGGAGTGGAGTGAGAGAATGGGACGGAGTGGAGTGAGAGAATGGGACGGAGCGGAGTGAGAGAGAGAATGGGAAGGAGCGGAGTGAGAGAGAGAATGGGACGGAGCGGAGTGAGAGAGAGAATGGGACGGAGCGGAGTGAGAGAATGGGACGGAGCGGAGTGAGAGAATGGGACGGAACGGAGGGGAGTGAGAGAATGGGACGGAACGGACTGAGAGAGAGAATGGGACGGAGCGGAGTGAGAGAGAGAATGGGACGGAGTGGAGTGAGAGAATGGGACGGAACGGGGGGGAGTGAGAGAATGGGACGGAATGGAGTGAGAGAGAGAATGGGACGGGGCGGAGTGAGTGAGAGAATGGGACGGGGCGGAGTGAGAGAGAGAATGGGACGGGGCGGAGTGAGAGAGAGAATGGGACGGGGCGGAGTGAGAGAGAGAATGGGTCGGGGCGGAGTGAGAGAGAGAATTGGACGGGGCGGAGTGAGAGAGAGAATGGGACGGGGCGGAGTGAGAGAGAATGGGACGTGGCAGAGTGAGAGAGAGAATGGGACGGGGCGGAGTGAGAGAGAGAATGGGACGGGGCGGAGTGAGAGAGAGAGAATGGGACGGGGCGGAGTGAGAGAGAGAATGGGACGGAGCGGAGTGAGAGAGAGAATGGGACGGAGCGGAGTGAGAGAGAGAATGGGACGGAACGCAGTGAGAGAGAGAATCGGACGGAGCGGAGTGAGAGAATGGGTCGGAACGGAGGGGAGTGAGAGAATGGGATGGAACGGAGTGAGAGAATGGGACGGAACGGAGTGAGAGAATGGGTCGGAACGGAGGGGAGTGAGAGAATGGGACGGAACGGAGTGAGAGAATGGGACGGGGCGGAGTGAGAGAGAGAATGGGACGGGGCGGAGTGAGAGAGAGAGAATGGGACGGGGCGGAGTGAGAGAGAGAATGGGACGGAGCGGAGTGGGAGAGAGAATGGGACGGAGCGGAGTGGGAGAGAGAATGGGACGGAGCGGAGTGGGAGAGAGAATGGGACGGAGCGGAGTGGGAGAGAGAATGGGACGGAGCGGAGTGGGAGAGAGAATGGGACGGATTGGAGTGAGAGAGAGAATGGGACGGAATGGAGTGGGAGAATGGGACGGGGCGGAGTGAGAGAGAGAATGGGAAGGAGCGGAGTGAGAGAGAGAATGGGAAGGAGCGGATTGAGAGAGAATGGGAAGGAGCGGAGTGAGAGAGAGAATGGGACGGAGTGGAGTGAGAGAGAGAATGGGACGGAGCGGAGAGAGAGAATGGGACGGAGCGGAGCGGGAGAGAGAATGGGACGGAGCGGAGCGTTAGAGAGAATGGGACGGAGCGGAGCGGGAGAAGAATGGGACGGAGCGGAGCGGGAGAGAGAATGGGACGGAGCGGAGCGGGAGAGAGAATGGGACGGAGCGGAGCGGGAGAGAGAATGGGACGGAGCGGAGCGGGAGAGAGAATGGGACGGAGCGGAGCGGGAGAGAGAATGGGACGGAGCGGAGCGGGAGTGAGAATGGGACGGAGCGGAGCGGGAGAGAGAATGGGACGGAGCGGAGCGGGAGAGAGAATGGGACGGAGCGGAGCGGGAGAGAGAATGGGACGGAGCGAAGCGGGAGAGAGAATGGGACGGAGCGGAGCGGGAGAGAGAATGGGGCGGAGCGGAGCGGGAGAGAGAATGGGACGGAGTGGAGTGAGAGAGAGAATGGGACGGAGTGGAGTGGGAGAATGGGACGGAGCGGAGTGAGAGAGAGAATGGGACGGAGCGGAGTGAGAGAGAGAATGGGAAGGAGCGGAGTGAGAGAGAGAATGGGACGGAGCGGAGTGAGAGAGAGAATGGGACGGAGCGGAGTGAGAGAATGGGACGGAACGGAGGGGAGTGAGAGAATGGGACGGAACGGAGTGAGAGAATGGGACGGAGCGGAGTGAGAGAGAGAATGGGACGGAGTGGAGTGAGAGAATGGGACGGAACGGAGGGGAGTGAGAGAATGGGACGGAACGGAGTGAGAGAGAGAATGGGACGGGGCGGAGTGAGAGAGAGAATGGGACGGGGCGGAGTGAGAGAGAGAATGGGACTGGGCGGAGTGAGAGAGAGAACGGGACGGGGCGGAGTGAGAGAGAGAACGGGACGGGGCGGAGTGAGAGAGAGAACGGGACGGGGCGGAGTGAGAGAGAGAACGGGACGGGGCGGAGTGAGAGAGAGAACGGGACGGGGCGGAGTGAGAGAGAGAACGGGACGGGGCGGAGTGAGAGAGAGAACGGGACGGGGCGGAGTGAGAGAGAGAACGGGACGGGGCGGAGTGAGAGAGAGAACGGGACGGGGCGGAGTGAGAGAGAGAACGGGACGGGGCGGAGTGAGAGAGAGAACGGGACGGGGCGGAGTGAGAGAGAGAACGGGACGGGGCGGAGTGAGAGAGAGAATGGGACGGGGCGGACTGAGATTGAGAATGGGACGGAGCGGAGTGAGAGAATGGGACGGAGCGGAGTGAGAGAATGGGACGGAACGGAGAGAGAGAGAATGGGACGGGGCGGAGTGAGAGAGAGAATGGAACGGGGCGGAGTGAGAGAGAGAATGGGACGGGGCGGAGTGAGAGAGAGAATGGGACGGGGCGGAGTGAGAGAAAGAATGGGACGGGGCGGAGTGAGAGAATGTGACGGAGCGGAGTGAGAGAGAGAATGGGACGGAGTGGAGTGAGAGAATGGGACGGAACGGAGGGGAGAGAGACAATGGGACGGAACGGAGTGAGAGAGAGAATGGGACGGGGCGGAGTGAGAGAGAGAGAATGGGACGGGGCGGAGTGAGAGAGAGAATGGGACGGAGCGGAGTGAGAGAGAGAATCGGGCGGAGCGGAGTGAGAGAATGGGACGGAACGGAGGGGAGTGAGAGAATGGGACGGAACGGAGGGGAGTGAGAGAATGGGACGGAACGGAGTGAGAGAATGGGACGGAGCGGAGTGAGAGATAGAATGGGACGGAGTGGAGTGAGAGAATGGGACGGAGCGGAGTGAGAGAGAGAATGGGAAGGAACGGAATGAGAGAGAGAATGGGACGGAGCGGAGTGAGAGAGAGAATGGCACGGAGCGGAGTGAGAGAGGGAATGGGACGGAGCGGAGTGAGAGAATGGGACGGAGCGGAGTGAGAGAATGGGACGGAACGGAGGGGAGTGAGAGAATGGGACGGAACGGACTGAGAGAGAGAATGGGACGGAGCGGAGTGAGAGAGAGAATGGGACGGAGTGGAGTGAGAGAATGGGACGGAACGGGGGGGAGTGAGAGAATGGGACGGAATGGAGTGAGAGAGAGAATGGGACGGGGCGGAGTGAGTGAGAGAATGGGACGGGGCGGAGTGAGAGAGAGAATGGGACGGGGCGGAGTGAGAGAGAGAATGGGACGGGGCGGAGTGAGAGAGAGAAAGGGACGGGGCGGAGTGAGAGAGAGAACGGGACTGGGCGGAGTGAGAGAGAGAACGGGACGGGGCGGAGTGAGAGAGAGAACGGGACGGGGCGGAGTGAGAGAGAGAACGGGACGGGGCGGAGTGAGAGAGAGAACGGGACGGGGCGGAGTGAGAGAGAGAACGGGACGGGGCGGAGTGAGAGAGAGAACGGGACGGGGCGGAGTGAGAGAGAGAACGGGACGGGGCGGAGTGAGAGAGAGAACGGGACGGGGCGGAGTGAGAGAGAGAACGGGACGGGGCGGAGTGAGAGAGAGAACGGGACGGGGCGGAGTGAGAGAGAGAACGGGACGGGGCGGAGTGAGAGAGAGAACGGGACGGGGCGGACTGAGATTGAGAATGGGACGGAGCGGAGTGAGAGAATGGGACGGGGCGGAATGAGGGAGAGAATGGGACGGAGCGGAGTGAGAGAATGGGACGGAACGGAGAGAGAGAGAATGGGACGGAACGGAGAGAGAGAGAATGGGACGGGGCGGAGTGAGAGAGAGAATGGAACGGGGCGGAGTGAGAGAGAGAATGGGACGGGGCGGAGTGAGAGAGAGAATGGGACGGGGCGGAGTGAGAGAATGGGACGGAGCGGAGTGAGAGAGAGAATGGGACGGAGTGGAGTGAGAGAATGGGACGGAACGGAGGGGAGTGAGAGAATGGGACGGAACGGAGGGGAGTGAGAGAATGGGACGGAACGGAGTGAGAGAATGGGACGGAGCGGAGTGAGAGATAGAATGGGACGGAGTGGAGTGAGAGAATGGGACGGAGCGGAGTGAGAGAGAGAATGGGAAGGAACGGAATGAGATAGAGAATGGGACGGAGCGGAGTGAGAGAGAGAATGGCACGGAGCGGAGTGAGAGAGGGAATGGGACGGAGCGGAGTGAGAGAATGGGACGGAGCGGAGTGAGAGAATGGGACGGAACGGAGGGGAGTGAGAGAATGGGACGGAACGGACTGAGAGAGAGAATGGGACGGAGCGGAGTGAGAGAGAGAATGGGACGGAGTGGAGTGAGAGAATGGGACGGAACGGGGGGGAGTGAGAGAATGGGACGGAATGGAGTGAGAGAGAGAATGGGACGGGGCGGAGTGAGTGAGAGAATGGGACGGGGCGGAGTGAGAGAGAGAATGGGACGGGGCGGAGTGAGAGAGAGAATGGGACGGGGCGGAGTGAGAGAGAGAATGGGACGGGGCGGAGTGAGAGAGAGAATTGGACGGGGCGGAGTGAGAGAGAGAATGGGACGGGGCGGAGTGAGAGAGAATGGGACGTGGCAGAGTGAGAGAGAGAATGGGACGGGGCGGAGTGAGAGAGAGAATGGGACGGGGCGGAGTGAGAGAGAGAGAATGGGACGGGGCGGAGTGAGAGAGAGAATGGGACGGAGCGGAGTGAGAGAGAGAATGGGACGGAGCGCAGTGAGAGAGAGAATGGGACGGAACGGAGTGAGAGAGAGAATCGGACGGAGCGGAGTGAGAGAATGGGTCGGAACGGAGGGGAGTGAGAGAATGGGACGGAACGGAGTGAGAGAATGGGACGGAACGGAGTGAGAGAATGGGTCGGAACGGAGGGGAGTGAGAGAATGGGACGGAACGGAGTGAGAGAATGGGACGGGGCGGAGTGAGAGAGAGAATGGGACGGGGCGGAGTGAGAGAGAGAGAATGGGACGGGGCGGAGTGAGAGAGAGAATGGGACGGAGCGGAGTGGGAGAGAGAATGGGACGGAGCGGAGTGGGAGAGAGAATGGGACGGAGCGGAGTGGGAGAGAGAATGGGACGGAGCGGAGTGGGAGAGAGAATGGGACGGAGCGGAGTGTGAGAGAGAATGGGACGGATTGGAGTGAGAGAGATAATGGGACGGAATGGAGTGGGAGAATGGGACGGGGCGGAGTGAGAGAGAGAATGGGAAGGAGCGGAGTGAGAGAGAGAATGGGAAGGAGCGGATTGAGAGAGAATGGGAAGGAGCGGAGTGAGAGAGAGAATGGGACGGAGTGGAGTGAGAGAGAGAATGGGACGGAGCGGAGAGAGAGAATGGGACGGAGCGGAGCGGGAGAGAGAATGGGACGGAGCGGAGCGTTAGAGAGAATGGGACGGAGCGGAGCGGGAGAAGAATGGGACGGAGCGGAGCGGGAGAGAGAATGGGACGGAGCGGAGCGGGAGAGAGAATGGGACGGAGCGGAGCGGGAGAGAGAATGGGACGGAGCGGAGCGGGAGTGAGAATGGGACGGAGCGGAGCGGGAGAGAGAATGGGACGGAGCGGAGCGGGAGAGAGAATGGAACGGAGCGGAGCGGGAGAGAGAATGGGACGGAGCGGAGCGGGAGAGAGAATGGGGCGGAGCGGATCGGGAGAGAGAATGGGACGGAGCGGAGCGGGAGAGAGAATGGGACGGAGCGGAGCGGGAGAGAGAATGGGACGGGGTGGAGCGAGAGAGAGAATGGGACCAGGTGAGAGATAGAATGGGACCATGTGAGAGAGAGAATGGGACGGAGTGGAGTGAGAGAGAGAATGGGACGGAGTGGAGTGGGAGAATGGGACGGAGCGGAGTGAGAGAGAGAATGGGACGGAGCGGAGTGAGAGAGAGAATGGGAAGGAGCGGAGTGAGAGAGAGAATGGGACGGAGCGGAGTGAGAGAGAGAATGGGACGGAGCGGAGTGAGAGAATGGGACGGAACGGAGGGGAGTGAGAGAATGGGACGGAACGGAGTGAGAGAATGGGACGGAACGGAGTGAGAGAATGGGACCGAGCGGAGTGAGAGAGAGAATGGGACGGAGTGGAGGGGAGTGAGAGAATGGGACGGAACGGAGTGAGAGAGAGAATGGGACGGGGCGGAGTGAGAGAGAGAATGGGACGGGGCGGAGTGAGAGAGAGAATGGGACTGGGCGGAGTGAGAGAGAGAACGGGACGGGGCGGAGTGAGAGAGAGAACGGGACGGGGCGGAGTGAGAGAGAGAACGGGACGGGGCGGAGTGAGAGAGAGAACGGGACGGGGCGGAGTGAGAGAGAGAACGGGACGGGGCGGAGTGAGAGAGAGAACGGGACGGGGCGGAGTGAGAGAGAGAACGGGACGGGGCGGAGTGAGAGAGAGAACGGGACGGGGCGGAGTGAGAGAGAGAACGGGACGGGGCGGAGTGAGAGAGAGAACGGGACGGGGCGGAGTGAGAGAATGGGACGGAACGGAGAGAGAGAGAATGGGACGGAACGGAGAGAGAGAGAATGGGACGGGGCGGAGTGAGAGAGAGAATGGAACGGGGCGGAGTGAGAGAGAGAATGGGACGGGGCGGAGTGAGAGAGAGAATGGGACGGGGCGGAGTGAGAGAGAGAATGGGACGGGGCGGAGTGAGAGAGAGAATGGGACGGGGCGGAGTGAGAGAATGGGACGGAGCGGAGTGAGAGAGAGAATGGGACGGAGTGGAGTGAGAGAATGGGACGGAACGGAGGGGAGAGAGACAATGGGACGGAACGGAGTGAGAGAGAGAATGGGACGGGGCGGAGTGAGAGAGAGAGAATGGGACGGGGCGGAGTGAGAGAGAGAATGGGACGGAGCGGAGTGAGAGAGAGAATCGGACGGAGCGGAGTGAGAGAATGGGACGGAACGGAGGGGAGTGAGAGAATGGGACGGAACGGAGGGGAGTGAGAGAATGGGACGGAACGGAGGGGAGTGAGAGAATGGGACGGAACGGAGTGAGAGAATGGGACGGAGCGGAGTAAGAGATAGAATGGGACGGAGTGGAGTGAGAGAATGGGACGGAGTGGAGTGAGAGAATGGGACGGAGCGGAGTGAGAGAGAGAATGGGAAGGAACGGAATGAGAGAGAGAATGGGACGGAGCGGAGTGAGAGAGAGAATGGCACGGAGCGGAGTGAGAGAGGGAATGGGACGGAGCGGAGTGAGAGAATGGGACGGAGCGGAGTGAGAGAATGGGACGGAACGGAGGGGAGTGAGAGAATGGGACGGAACGGACTGAGAGAGAGAATGGGACGGAGCGGAGTGAGAGAGAGAATGGGACGGAGTGGAGTGAGAGAATGGGACGGAACGGGGGGGAGTGAGAGAATGGGACGGAATGGAGTGAGAGAGAGAATGGGACGGGGCGGAGTGAGTGAGAGAATGGGACGGGGCGGAGTGAGAGAGAGAATGGGACGGGGCGGAGTGAGAGAGAGAATGGGACGGGGCGGAGTGAGAGAGAGAATGGGACGGGGCGGAGTGAGAGAGAGAATTGGACGGGGCGGAGTGAGAGAGAGAATGGGACGGGGCGGAGTGAGAGAGAATGGGACGTGGCAGAGTGAGAGAGAGAATGGGACGGGGCGGAGTGAGAGAGAGAATGGGACGGGGCGGAGTGAGAGAGAGAGAATGGGACGGGGCGGAGTGAGAGAGAGAATGGGACGGAGCGGAGTGAGAGAGAGAATGGGACGGAGCGGAGTGAGAGAGAGAATGGGACGGAACGGAGTGAGAGAGAGAATGGGACGGAGCGGAGTGAGAGAATGGGATGGAGCGGAGTGAGAGAATGGGATGGAGCGGAGTGAGAGAATGGCACGGAGCGGAGTGAGAGAATGGGACGGAACGGAGTGAGAGAGAGAATGGGACGGAGCGGAGTGAGAGAATGGGATGGAGCGGAGTGAGAGAATGGCACGGAGCGGAGTGAGAGAATGGGACGGAACGGAGGGGGGTGAGAGAATGGGACGGGGCGGAGTGAGAGAGAGAATGGGACGGGGCGGAGTGAGAGAGAGAATGGGACGGGGCGGAGTGAGAGTGAGAATGGGACGGGGCGGAGTGAGAGAGAGAATGGGACGGGGCGGAGTGAGAGAGAGAATGGGACGGGGCGGAGTGAGAGAGAGAATGGGACGGGGCGGAGTGAGAGAGAGAATGGGACGGGGCGGAGTGAGAGAGAGAATGGGACGGGGCGGAGTGAGAGAGAGAATGGGTCGGGGCGGAGTGAGAGTGAGAATGGGACGGAGCGGAGTGAGAGAATGGGACGGGGCGGAGTGAGGGAGAGAATGGGACGGAGCGGAGTGAGAGAATGGGACGGAACGGAGAGAGAGAGAATGGGACGGAACGGAGAGAGAGAGAATGGGACGGGGCGGAGTGAGAGAAAGAATGGGACGGGGCGGAGTGAGAGAGAGAATGGGACGGGGTGGAGTGAGAGAGAGAATGGGACGGGGCGGAGTGAGAGAGACAATGGGACGGAGTGGAGTGAGAGAATGGGACGGAACGGAGGGGAGAGAGAGAATGGGACGGAACGGAGTGAGAGAGAGAATGGGACGGGGCGGAGTGAGAGAGAGAATGGGACGGGGCGGAGTGAGAGAGAGAATGGGACGGGGCGGAGTGAGAGAGAGAATGGGACGGAGCGGAGTGACAGAGAGAATGGGACGGAGCGGAGTGAGAGAGAGAATGGGACGGAGCGGAGTGAGAGAATGGGACGGAACGGAGGGGAGTGAGAGAATGGGACGGAACGGAGTGAGAGAATGGGACGGAGCGGAGTGAGAGAGAGAATGGGACGGGGCGGAGTGAGAGAGAGAATGGGGCGGGGCGGAGTGAGAGAGGGAATGGGACGGGGCGGAGTGATAGAGAGAATGGGACTGGGCGGAGTGAGAGAGAGAATGGGACTGGGCTGAGTGAGAGAGAGAATGGGGCGGGGCGGAGTGAGAGAGAGAATGGGACGGAGCGGAGTGAGAGAGAGAACGGGACGGGGCGGAGTGAGAGAGAGAACGGGACGGGGCGGAGTGAGAGAGAGAACGGGACGGGGCGGAGTGAGAGAGAGAACGGGACGGGGCGGAGTGAGAGAGAGAACGGGACGGGGCGGAGTGAGAGAGAGAACGGGACGGGGCGGAGTGAGAGAGAGAACGGGACGGGGCGGAGTGAGAGAGAGAACGGGACTGGGCGGAGTGAGAGAGAGAACGGGACGGGGCGGAGTGAGAGAGAGAACGGGACGGGGCGGAGTGAGAGAGAGAACGGGACGGGGCGGAGTGAGAGAGAGAATGGGACGGGGCGGAGTGAGATTGAGAATGGGACGGAGCGGAGTGAGAGAATGGGACGGGGCGGAATGAGGGAGAGAATGGGACGGAGCGGAGTGAGAGAATGGGACGGAACGGAGAGAGAGAGAATGGGACGGAACGGAGAGAGAGAGAATGGGACGGGGCGGAGTGAGAGAGAGAATGGAACGGGGCGGAGTGAGAGAGAGAATGGGACGGGGCGGAGTGAGAGAGAGAATGGGACGGGGCGGAGTGAGAGAGAGAATGGGACGGGGCGGAGTGAGAGAATGGGACGGAGCGGAGTGAGAGAGAGAATGGGACGGAGTGGAGTGAGAGAATGGGACGGAACGGAGGGGAGAGAGACAATGGGACGGAACGGAGTGAGAGAGAGAATGGGACGGGGCGGAGTGAGAGAGAGAGAATGGGACGGGGCGGAGTGAGAGAGAGAATGGGACGGACCGGAGTGAGAGAGAGAATCGGACGGAGCGGAGTGAGAGAATGGGACGGAACGGAGGGGAGTGAGAGAATGGGACGGAACAGAGGGGAGTGAGAGAATGGGACGGAACGGAGTGAGAGAATGGGACGGAGCGGAGTGAGAGATAGAATGGGACGGAGTGGAGTGAGAGAATGGGACGGAGCGGAGTGAGAGAGAGAATGGGAAGGAACGGAATGAGAGAGAGAATGGGACGGAGCGGAGTGAGAGAGAGAATGGCACGGAGCGGAGTGAGAGAGAGAATGGCACGGAGCGGAGTGAGAGAGAGAATGGGACGGAGCGGAGTGAGAGAGAGAATGGGACGGAGCGGAGTGAGAGAATGGGACGGAACGGAGGGGAGTGAGAGAATGGGACGGAACGGACTGAGAGAGAGAATGGGACGGAGCGGAGTGAGAGAGAGAATGGGACGGAGTGGAGTGAGAGAATGGGACGGAACGGGGGGGAGTGAGAGAATGGGACGGAATGGAGTGAGAGAGAGAATGGGACGGGGCGGAGTGAGTGAGAGAATGGGACGGGGCGGAGTGAGAGAGAGAATGGGACGGGGCGGAGTGAGAGAGAGAATGGGACGGGGCGGAGTGAGAGAGAGAATTTGACGGGGCGGAGTGAGAGAGAGAATGGGACGGGGCGGAGTGAGAGAGAATGGGACGTGGCAGAGTGAGAGAGAGAATGGGACGGGGCGGAGTGAGAGAGAGAATGGGACGGGGCGGAGTGAGAGAGAGAGAATGGGACGGGGCGGAGTGAGAGAGAGAATGGGACGGAGCGGAGTGAGAGAGAGAATGGGACGGAGCGGAGTGAGAGAGAGAATGGGACGGAACGGAGTGAGAGAGAGAATCGGACGGAGCGGAGTGAGAGAATGGGTCGGAACGGAGGGGAGTGAGAGAATGGGACGGAACGGAGTGAGAGAATGGGACGGAACGGAGTGAGAGAATGGGACGGAGCGGAGTGAGAGATAGAATGGGACGGAGTGGAGTGAGAGAATGGAACGGAGCGGAGTGAGAGAGAGAATGGGAAGGAGCGGAATGAGAGAGAGAATGGGACGGAGCGGAGTGAGAGAGAGAATGGCACGGAGCGGAGTGAGAGAGAGAATGGGACGGAGCGGAGTGAGAGAATGGGATGGAGCGGAGTGAGAGAATGGCACGGAGCGGAGTGAGAGAATGGGACGGAACGGAGGGGGGTGAGAGAATGGGACGGAACGGAGTGAGAGAGAGAATGGGACGGAGCGGAGTGAGAGAGAGAATGGGACGGAGTGGAGTGAGAGAATGGGTCGGAACGGATTGAGAGAGAGAATGGGACGGGGCGGAGTGAGAGAGAGAATGGGACGGGGCGGAGTGAGAGAGAGAATGGGACGGGGCGGAGTGAGAGAGAGAATGGGACGGGGCGGAGTGAGAGAGAGAATGGGACGGGGCGGAGTGAGAGAGAGAATGGGACGGGGCGGAGTGAGAGAGAATGGGACGGGGCGGAGTGAGAGAGAGAATGGGACGGGGCGGAGTGAGAGAGAGAATGGGACGGGGCGGAGTGAGAGAGAGAATGGGACGGGGCGGAGTGAGAGAGAGAATGGGTCGGGGTGGAGTGAGAGTGAGATTGGGACGGAGCGGAGTGAGAGAATGGGACGGGGCGGAGTGAGGGAGAGAATGGGACGGAGTGGAGTGAGAGAATGGGACGGAGCGGAGTGAGAGAGAGAATGGGACGGAGCGGAGTGAGAGAGAGAATGGCACGGAGCGGAGTGAGAGAGAGACTGGGACGGAGCGGAGTGAGAGAATGGGACGGAGCGGAGTGAGAGAATGGGACGGAACGGAGGGGAGTGAGAGAATGGGACGGAACGGAGTGAGAGAGAGAATGGGACGGGGCGGAGTGAGAGAGAGAATGGGACGGGGCGGAGTGAGAGAGAGAATGGGACGGGGCGGAGTGAGAGTGAGAATGGGACGGGGCGGAGTGAGAGAGAGAATGGGACGGGGCGGAGTGAGAGAGAGAATGGGACGGGGCGGAGTGAGAGAGAGAATGGGACGGGGCGGAGTGAGAGAGAGAATGGGTCGGGGCGGATTGAGAGTGAGAATGGGACGGAGCGGAGTGAGAGAATGGGACGGGGCGGAGTGAGGGAGAGAATGGGACGGAGCGGAGTGAGAGAATGGGACGGAACGGAGAGAGAGAGAATGGGACGGAACGGAGAGAGAGAGAATGGGACGGGGCGGAGTGAGAGAAAGAATGGGACGGGGCGGAGTGAGAGAGAGAATGGACGGGGTGGAGTGAGAGAGAGAATGGGACGGGGCGGAGTGAGAGAATGGGACGGAGCGGAGTGAGAGAGACAATGGGACGGAGTGGAGTGAGAGAATGGGACGGAACGGAGGGGAGAGAGAGAATGGGACGGAACGGAGTGAGAGAGAGAATGGGACGGGGCGGAGTGAGAGAGAGAATGGGACGGGGCGGAGTGAGAGAGAGAATGGGACGGGGCGGAGTGAGAGAGAGAATGGGACGGAGCGGAGTGACAGAGAGAATGGGACGGGGCGGAGTGAGAGAGAGAACGGGACGGGGCGGAGTGAGAGAGAGAATGGGTCGGGGCGGAGTGAGAGTGAGAATGGGACGGAGCGGAGTGAGAGAATGGGACGGGGCGGAGTGAGAGAGAGAATGGGAAGGAGCGGAATGAGAGAGAGAATGGGACGGAGCGGAGTGAGAGAGAGAATGGCACGGAGCGGAGTGAGAGAGAGAATGGCACGGAGCGGAGTGAGAGAGAGAATGGGATGGAGCGGAGTGAGAGAATGGGATGGAGCGGAGTGAGAGAATGGCACGGAGCGGAGTGAGAGAATGGGACGGAACGGAGGGGGGTGAGAGAATGGGACGGAACGGAGTGAGAGAGAGAATGGGACGGAGCGGAGTGAGAGAGAGAATGGGACGGAGTGGAGTGAGAGAATGGGACGGAACGGAGTGAGAGAGAGAATGGGACGGGGCGGAGTGAGAGAGAGAATGGGACGGGGCGGAGTGAGAGAGAGAATGGGACGGGGCGGAGTGAGAGAGAGAATGGGACGGGGCGGAGTGAGAGAGAGAATGGGACGGGGCGGAGTGAGAGAGAGAATGGGACGGGGCGGAGTGAGAGAGAATGGGACGGGGCGGAGTGAGAGAGAGAATGGGACGGGGCGGAGTGAGAGAGAGAATGGGACGGGGCGGAGTGAGAGAGAGAATGGGACGGGGCGGAGTGAGAGAGAGAATGGGTCGGGGTGGAGTGAGAGTGAGATTGGGACGGAGCGGAGTGAGAGAATGGGACGGGGCGGAGTGAGGGAGAGAATGGGACGGAGTGGAGTGAGAGAATGGGACGGAGCGGAGTGAGAGAGAGAATGGGACGGAGCGGAGTGAGAGAGAGAATGGCACGGAGCGGAGTGAGAGAGAGACTGGGACGGAGCGGAGTGATAGAATGGGACGGAGCGGAGTGAGAGAATGGGACGGAACGGAGGGGAGTGAGAGAATGGGACGGAACGGAGTGAGAGAGAGAATGGGACGGGGCGGAGTGAGAGAGAGAGAATGGGACGGGGCGGAGTGAGAGTGAGAATGGGACGGGGCGGAGTGAGAGAGAGAATGGGACGGGGCGGAGTGAGAGAGAGAATGGGACGGGGCGGAGTGAGAGAGAGAATGGGACGGGGCGGAGTGAGAGAGAGAATGGGTCGGGGCGGATTGAGAGTGAGAATGGGACGGAGCGGAGTGAGAGAATGGGACGGGGCGGAGTGAGGGAGAGAATGGGACGGAGCGGAGTGAGAGAATGGGACGGAACGGAGAGAGAGAGAATGGGACGGAACGGAGAGAGAGAGAATGGGACGGGTCGGAGTGAGAGAAAGAATGGGACGGGGCGGAGTGAGAGAGAGAATGGGACGGGGTGGAGTGAGAGAGAGAATGGGACGGGGCGGAGTGAGAGAATGGGACGGAGCGGAGTGAGAGAGACAATGGGACGGAGTGGAGTGAGAGAATGGGACGGAACGGAGGGGAGAGAGAGAATGGGACGGAACGGAGTGAGAGAGAGAATGGGACGGGGCGGAGTGAGAGAGAGAATGGGACGGGGCGGAGTGAGAGAGAGAATGGGACGGGGCGGAGTGAGAGAGAGAATGGGACGGAGCGGAGTGACAGAGAGAATGGGACGGGGCGGAGTGAGAGAGAGAACGGGACGGGGCGGAGTGAGAGAGAGAATGGGTCGGGGCGGAGTGAGAGTGAGAATGGGACGGAGCGGAGTGAGAGAATGGGACGGGGCGGAGTGAGGGAGAGAATGGGACGGAGCGGAGTGAGAGAATGGGACGGAACGGAGAGAGAGAGAATGGGACGGAACGGAGAGAGAGAGAATGGGATGGGGCGGAGTGAGAGAAAGAATGGGACGGGGCGGAGTGAGAGAGAGAATGGGACGGGGCGGAGTGAGAGAGAGAACGGGACGGTGCGGAGTGAGAGAGAGAACGGGACGGTGCGGAGTGAGAGAGAGAACGGGACGGGGCGGAGTGAGAGAGAGAACGGGACGGGGCGGAGTGAGAGAGAGAACGGGACGGGGCGGAGTGAGAGAGAGAACGGGACGGGGCGGAGTGAGAGAGAGAACGGGACGGGGCGGAGTGAGAGAGAGAACGGGACGGGGCGGAGTGAGAGAGAGAATGGGACGGGGCGGAGTGAGATTGAGAATGGGACGGAGCGGAGTGAGAGAATGGGACGGGGCGGAATGAGGGAGAGAATGGGACGGAGCGGAGTGAGAGAATGGGACGGAACGGAGAGAGAGAGAATGGGACGGAACGGAGAGAGAGAGAATGGGACGGGGCGGAGTGAGAGAGAGAATGGAACGGGGCGGAGTGAGAGAGAGAATGGGACGGGGCGGAGTGAGAGAGAGAATGGGACGGGGCGGAGTGAGAGAGAGAATGGGACGGGGCGGAGTGAGAGAATGGGACGGAGCGGAGTGAGAGAGAGAATGGGACGGAGTGGAGTGAGAGAATGGGACGGAACGGAGGGGAGAGAGACAATGGGACGGAACGGAGTGAGAGAGAGAATGGGACGGGGCGGAGTGAGAGAGAGAGAATGGGACGGGGCGGAGTGAGAGAGAGAATGGGACGGACCGGAGTGAGAGAGAGAATCGGACGGAGCGGAGTGAGAGAATGGGACGGAACGGAGGGGAGTGAGAGAGTGGGACGGAACAGAGGGGAGTGAGAGAATGGGACGGAACGGAGTGAGAGAATGGGACGGAGCGGAGTGAGAGATAGAATGGGACGGAGTGGAGTGAGAGAATGGGACGGAGCGGAGTGAGAGAGAGAATGGGAAGGAACGGAATGAGAGAGAGAATGGGACGGAGCGGAGAGAGAGAGAATGGGACGGAACGGAGAGAGAATGGGACGGGGCGGAGTGAGAGAAAGAATGGGACGGGGCGGAGTGAGAGAGAGAATGGGACGGGGTGGAGTGAGAGAGAGAATGGGACGGGGCGGAGTGAGAGAATGGGACGGAGCAGAGTGAGAGAGACAATGGGACGGAGTGGAGTGAGAGAATGGGACGGAACGGAGGGGAGAGAGAGAATGGGACGGAACGGAGTGAGAGAGAGAATGGGACGGGGCGGAGTGAGAGAGAGAATGGGACGGGGCGGAGTGAGAGAGAGAATGGGACGGAGCGGAGTGACAGAGAGAATGGGACGGGGCGGAGTGAGAGAGAGAACGGGACGGGGCGGAGTGAGAGAGAGAATGGGTCGGGGCGGAGTGAGAGTGAGAATGGGACGGAGCGGAGTGAGAGAATGGGACGGGGCGGAGTGAGGGAGAGAATGGGACGGAGCGGAGTGAGAGAATGGGACGGAACGGAGAGAGAGAGAATGGGACGGAACGGAGAGAGAGAGAATGGGATGGGGCGGAGTGAGAGAAAGAATGGGACGGGGCGGAGTGAGAGAGAGAATGGGACGGGGCGGAGTGAGAGAGAGAACGGGACGGTGCGGAGTGAGAGAGAGAACGGGACGGTGCGGAGTGAGAGAGAGAACGGGACGGGGCGGAGTGAGAGAGAGAACGGGACGGGGCGGAGTGAGAGAGAGAACGGGACGGGGCGGAGTGAGAGAGAGAACGGGACGGGGCGGAGTGAGAGAGAGAACGGGACGGGGCGGAGTGAGAGAGAGAACGGGACGGGGCGGAGTGAGAGAGAGAATGGGACGGGGCGGAGTGAGATTGAGAATGGGACGGAGCGGAGTGAGAGAATGGGACGGGGCGGAATGAGGGAGAGAATGGGACGGAGCGGAGTGAGAGAATGGGACGGAACGGAGAGAGAGAGAATGGGACGGAACGGAGAGAGAGAGAATGGGACGGGGCGGAGTGAGAGAGAGAATGGAACGGGGCGGAGTGAGAGAGAGAATGGGACGGGGCGGAGTGAGAGAGAGAATGGGACGGGGCGGAGTGAGAGAGAGAATGGGACGGGGCGGAGTGAGAGAATGGGACGGAGCGGAGTGAGAGAGAGAATGGGACGGAGTGGAGTGAGAGAATGGGACGGAACGGAGGGGAGAGAGACAATGGGACGGAACGGAGTGAGAGAGAGAATGGGACGGGGCGGAGTGAGAGAGAGAGAATGGGACGGGGCGGAGTGAGAGAGAGAATGGGACGGACCGGAGTGAGAGAGAGAATCGGACGGAGCGGAGTGAGAGAATGGGACGGAACGGAGGGGAGTGAGAGAGTGGGACGGAACAGAGGGGAGTGAGAGAATGGGACGGAACGGAGTGAGAGAATGGGACGGAGCGGAGTGAGAGATAGAATGGGACGGAGTGGAGTGAGAGAATGGGACGGAGCGGAGTGAGAGAGAGAATGGGAAGGAACGGAATGAGAGAGAGAATGGGACGGAGCGGAGAGAGAGAGAATGGGACGGAACGGAGAGAGAATGGGACGGGGCGGAGTGAGAGAAAGAATGGGACGGGGCGGAGTGAGAGAGAGAATGGGACGGGGTGGAGTGAGAGAGAGAATGGGACGGGGCGGAGTGAGAGAATGGGACGGAGCGGAGTGAGAGAGACAATGGGACGGAGTGGAGTGAGAGAATGGGACGGAACGGAGGGGAGAGAGAGAATGGGACGGAACGGAGTGAGAGAGAGAATGGGACGGGGCGGAGTGAGAGAGAGAATGGGACGGGGCGGAGTGAGAGAGAGAATGGGACGGGGCGGAGTGAGAGAGAGAATGGGACGGAGCGGAGTGACAGAGAGAATGGGACGGGGCGGAGTGAGAGAGAGAACGGGACGGAGCGGAGTGAGAGAGAGAATGGGTCGGGGCGGAGTGAGAGTGAGAATGGAACGGAGCGGAGTGAGAGAATGGGACGGGGCGGAGTGAGGGAGAGAATGGGACGGAGCGGAGTGAGAGAATGGGACGGAACGGAGAGAGAGAGAATGGGACGGAACGGAGAGAGAGAGAATGGGACGGGGCGGAGTGAGAGAAAGAATGGGACGGGGCGGAGTGAGAGAGAGAATGGGACGGGGTGGAGTGAGAGAGAGAATGGGACGGGGCGGAGTGAGAGAATGGGACGGAGCGGAGTGAGAGAGACAATGGGACGGAGTGGAGTGAGAGAATGGGACGGAACGGAGGGGAGAGAGAGAATGGGACGGAACGGAGTGAGAGAGAGAATGGGACGGGGCGGAGTGAGAGTGAGAATGGGACGGGGCGGAGTGAGAGAGAGAATGGGACGGGGCGGAGTGAGAGAGAGAATGGGACGGGGCGGAGTGAGAGAGAGAATGGGACGGGGCGGAGTGAGAGAGAGAATGGGTCGGGGCGGAGTGAGAGTGAGAATGGGACGGAGCGGAGTGAGAGAATGGGACGGGGCGGAGTGAGGGAGAGAATGGGACGGAGCGGAGTGAGAGAATGGGACGGAACGGAGAGAGAGAGAATGGGACGGAACGGAGAGAGAGAGAATGGGACGGGGCGGAGTGAGAGAAAGAATGGGACGGGGCGGAGTGAGAGAGAGAATGGGACGGGGTGGAGTGAGAGAGAGAATGGGACGGGGCGGAGTGAGAGAATGGGACCGAGCGGAGTGAGAGAGACAATGGGACGGAGTGGAGTGAGAGAATGGGACGGAACGGAGGGGAGAGAGAGAATGGGACGGAACGGAGTGAGAGAGAGAATGGGACGGGGCGGAGTGAGAGAGAGAATGGGACGGGGCGGAGTGAGAGAGAGAATGGGACGGGGCGGAGTGAGAGAGAGAATGGGACGGAGCGGAGTGACAGAGAGAATGGGACGGGGCGGAGTGAGAGAGAGAACGGGACGGGGCGGAGTGAGAGAGAGAATGGGTCGGGGCGGAGTGAGAGTGAGAATGGGACGGAGCGGAGTGAGAGAATGGGACGGGGCGGAGTGAGGGAGAGAATGGGACGGAGCGGAGTGAGAGAATGGGACGGAACGGAGAGAGAGAGAATGGGACGGAACGGAGAGAGAGAGAATGGGATGGGGCGGAGTGAGAGAAAGAATGGGACGGGGCGGAGTGAGAGAGAGAATGGGACGGGGCGGAGTGAGAGAGAGAACGGGACGGGGCGGAGTGAGAGAGAGAACGGGACGGGGCGGAGTGAGAGAGAGAACGGGACGGGGCGGAGTGAGAGAGAGAACGGGACGGGGCGGAGTGAGAGAGAGAACGGGACGGGGCGGAGTGAGAGAGAGAACGGGACGGGGCGGAGTGAGAGAGAGAACGGGACGGGGCGGAGTGAGAGAGAGAACGGGACGGGGCGGAGTGAGAGAGAGAATGGGACGGGGCGGAGTGAGATTGAGAATGGGACGGAGCGGAGTGAGAGAATGGGACGGGGCGGAATGAGGGAGAGAATGGGACGGAGCGGAGTGAGAGAATGGGACGGAACGGAGAGAGAGAGAATAGGACGGAACGGAGAGAGAGAGAATGGGACGGGGCGGAGTGAGAGAGAGAATGGAACGGGGCGGAGTGAGAGAGAGAATGGGACGGGGCGGAGTGAGAGAGAGAATGGGACGGGGCGGAGTGAGAGAGAGAATGGGACGGGGCGGAGTGAGAGAATGGGACGGAGCGGAGTGAGAGAGAGAATGGGACGGAGTGGAGTGAGAGAATGGGACGGAACGGAGGGGAGAGAGACAATGGGACGGAACGGAGTGAGAGACAGAATGGGACGGGGCGGAGTGAGAGAGAGAGAATGGGACGGGGCGGAGTGAGAGAGAGAATGGGACGGACCGGAGTGAGAGAGAGAATCGGACGGAGCGGAGTGAGAGAATGGGACGGAACGGAGGGGAGTGAGAGAGTGGGACGGAACAGAGGGGAGTGAGAGAATGGGACGGAACGGAGTGAGAGAATGGGACGGAGCGGAGTGAGAGATAGAATGGGACGGAGTGGAGTGAGAGAATGGGACGGAGCGGAGTGAGAGAGAGAATGGGAAGGAACGGAATGAGAGAGAGAATGGGACGGAGCGGAGAGAGAGAGAATGGGACGGAACGGAGAGAGAGAGAATGGGACGGGGCGGAGTGAGAGAAAGAATGGGACGGGGCGGAGTGAGAGAGAGAATGGGACGGGGTGGAGTGAGAGAGAGAATGGGACGGGGCGGAGTGAGAGAATGGGACGGAGCGGAGTGAGAGAGACAATGGGACGGAGTGGAGTGAGAGAATGGGACGGAACGGAGGGGAGAGAGAGAATGGGACGGAACGGAGTGAGAGAGAGAATGGGACGGGGCGGAGTGAGAGAGAGAATGGGACGGGGCGGAGTGAGAGAGAGAATGGGACGGGGCGGAGTGAGAGAGAGAATGGGACGGGGCGGAGTGAGAGAGAGAATGGGACGGAGCGGAGTGACAGAGAGAATGGGACGGGGCGGAGTGAGAGAGAGAACGGGACGGAGCGGAGTGAGAGAGAGAATGGGTCGGGGCGGAGTGAGAGTGAGAATGGAACGGAGCGGAGTGAGAGAATGGGACGGGGCGGAGTGAGGGAGAGAATGGGACGGAGCGGAGTGAGAGAATGGGACGGAACGGAGAGAGAGAGAATGGGACGGAACGGAGAGAGAGAGAATGGGACGGGGCGGAGTGAGAGAAAGAATGGGACGGGGCGGAGTGAGAGAAAGAATGGGACGGGGCGGAGTGAGAGAGAGAATGGGACGGGGTGGAGTGAGAGAGAGAATGGGACGGGGCGGAGTGAGAGAATGGGACGGAGCGGAGTGAGAGAGACAATGGGACGGAGTGGAGTGAGAGAATGGGACGGAACGGAGGGGAGAGAGAGAATGGGACGGAACGGAGTGAGAGAGAGAATGGGACGGGGCGGAGTGAGAGAGAGAACGGGACGGGGCGGAGTGAGAGAGAGAATGGGACGGGGCGGAGTGAGAGAGAACGGGACGGGGCGGAGTGAGAGAGAGAACGGGACGGGGCGGAGTGAGAGAGAGAATGGGACGGGGTGGAGTGAGAGAGAGAATGGGACGGGGCGGAGTGAGAGAATGGGACGGAGCGGAGTGAGAGAGACAATGGGACGGAGTGGAGTGAGAGAATGGGACGGAACGGAGGGGAGAGAGAGAATGGGACGGAACGGAGTGAGAGAGAGAATGGGACGGGGCGGAGTGAGAGAGAGAATGGGACGGGGCGGAGTGAGAGAGAGAATGGGACGGGGCGGAGTGAGAGAGAGAATGGGACGGAGCGGAGTGAGAGAGAGAATGGGACGGAGCGGAGTGAGAGAGAGAATGGGACGGAGCGGAGTGAGAGAATGGGACGGAACGGAGGGGAGTGAGAGAATGGGACGGAACGGAGTGAGAGAATGGGACGGAGCGGAGTGAGAGAGAGAATGGGACGGAGTGGAGTGAGAGAATGGGACGGAACGGAGTGAGAGAGAGAATGGGACGGGGCGGAGTGAGAGAGAGAATGGGGCGGGGCGGAGTGAGAGAGGGAATGGGACGGGGCGGAGTGATAGAGAGAATGGGAATGGGCGGAGTGAGAGAGAGAATGGGACTGGGCGGAGTGAGAGAGAGAATGGGGCGGGGCGGAGTGAGAGAGAGAATGGGACGGAGCGGAGTGAGAGAGAGAATGGGACGGGGCGGAGTGAGAGAGAGAATGGGACGGGGCGGAGTGAGAGAGAGAATGGGACGGGGCGGAGTGAGAGAGAGAATGGGACGGGGCGGAGTGAGAGAGAGAATGGGACGGGGCGGAGTGAGAGAGAGAATGGGACGGGGCGGAGTGAGAGAGAGAATGGGACGGGGCGAAGTGAGAGAGAGAATGGGACGGGGCGGAGTGAGAGAGAGAATGGGACGGGGCGGAATGAGAGAGAGAATGGGACGGGGCGGAGTGAGAGAGAGAATGGGACGGGGCGGAGTGAGAGAGAGAAGGGGACGGGTCGGAGAGAGAGAGAAGGGGACGGGGCGGAGAGAGAGAGAATGGGACGGGGCGGAGTGAGAGAAAGAATGGGACGGGGCGGAGTGAGAGAGAGAATGGGACGGGGTGGAGTGAGAGAGAAAATGGGACGGGGCGGAGTGAGAGAATGGGACGGAGCGGAGTGAGAGAGACAATGGGACGGAGTGGAGTAAGAGAATGGGACGGAACGGAGTGGAGAGAGAGAATGGGACGGAACGGAGTGAGAGAGAGAATGGGACGGGGCGGAGTGAGAGAGAGAATGGGACGGGGCGGAGTGAGAGAGAGAATGGGACGGGGCGGAGTGAGAGAGAGAATGGGACGGGGCGGAGTGAGAGAGAGAATGGGACGGAGCGGAGTGACAGAGAGAATGGGACGGGGCGGAGTGAGAGAGAGAACGGGACGGAGCGGAGTGAGAGAGAGAATGGGTCGGGGCGGAGTGAGAGTGAGAATGGAACGGAGCGGAGTGAGAGAATGGGACGGGGCGGAGTGAGGGAGAGAATGGGACGGAGCGGAGTGAGAGAATGGGACGGAACGGAGAGAGAGAGAATGGGACGGAACGGAGAGAGAGAGAATGGGACGGGGCGGAGTGAGAGAAAGAATGGGACGGGGCGGAGTGAGAGAGAGAATGGGACGGGGTGGAGTGAGAGAGAGAATGGGACGGGGCGGAGTGAGAGAATGGGACGGAGCGGAGTGAGAGAGACAATGGGACGGAGTGGAGTGAGAGAATGGGACGGAACGGAGGGGAGAGAGAGAATGGGACGGAACGGAGTGAGAGAGAGAATGGGACGGGGCGGAGTGAGAGAGAGAACGGGACGGGGCGGAGTGAGAGAGAGAATGGGACGGGGCGGAGTGAGAGAGAACGGGACGGGGCGGAGTGAGAGAGAGAATGGGACGGGGCGGAATGAGAGAGAGAATGGGACGGGGCGGAGTGAGAGAGAGAATGGGACGGGGCGGAGTGAGAGAGAGAAGGGGACGGGTCGGAGAGAGAGAGAAGGGGACGGGGCGGAGAGAGAGAGAATGGGACGGGGCGGAGTGAGAGAAAGAATGGGACGGGGCGGAGTGAGAGAGAGAATGGGACGGGGTGGAGTGAGAGAGAAAATGGGACGGGGCGGAGTGAGAGAATGGGACGGAGCGGAGTGAGAGAGACAATGGGACGGAGTGGAGTAAGAGAATGGGACGGAACGGAGTGGAGAGAGAGAATGGGACGGAACGGAGTGAGAGAGAGAATGGGACGGGGCGGAGTGAGAGAGAGAATGGGACGGGGCGGAGTGAGAGAGAGAATGGGACGGGGCGGAGTGAGAGAGAGAATGGGACGGGGCGGAGTGAGAGAGAGAATGGGACGGAGCGGAGTGACAGAGAGAATGGGACGGGGCGGAGTGAGAGAGAGAACGGGACGGAGCGGAGTGAGAGAGAGAATGGGTCGGGGCGGAGTGAGAGTGAGAATGGAACGGAGCGGAGTGAGAGAATGGGACGGGGCGGAGTGAGGGAGAGAATGGGACGGAGCGGAGTGAGAGAATGGGACGGAACGGAGAGAGAGAGAATGGGACGGAACGGAGAGAGAGAGAATGGGACGGGGCGGAGTGAGAGAAAGAATGGGACGGGGCGGAGTGAGAGAGAGAATGGGACGGGGTGGAGTGAGAGAGAGAATGGGACGGGGCGGAGTGAGAGAATGGGACGGAGCGGAGTGAGAGAGACAATGGGACGGAGTGGAGTGAGAGAATGGGACGGAACGGAGGGGAGAGAGAGAATGGGACGGAACGGAGTGAGAGAGAGAATGGGACGGGGCGGAGTGAGAGAGAGAACGGGACGGGGCGGAGTGAGAGAGAGAATGGGACGGGGCGGAGTGAGAGAGAACGGGACGGGGCGGAGTGAGAGAGAGAACGGGACGGGGCGGAGTGAGAGAGAGAACGGGACGGGGCGGAGTGAGAGAAAGAATGGGACGGGGCGGAGTGAGAGAGAGAATGGGACGGGGTGGAGTGAGAGAGAGAATGGGACGGGGCGGAGTGAGAGAATGGGACGGAGCGGAGTGAGAGAGACAATGGGACGGAGTGGAGTGAGAGAATGGGACGGAACGGAGGGGAGAGAGAGAATGGGACGGAACGGAGTGAGAGAGAGAATGGGACGGGGCGGAGTGAGAGAGAGAATGGGACGGGGCGGAGTGAGAGAGAGAATGGGACGGGGCGGAGTGAGAGAGAGAATGGGACGGAGCGGAGTGAGAGAGAGAATGGGACGGAGCGGAGTGAGAGAGAGAATGGGACGGAGCGGAGTGAGAGAATGGGACGGAACGGAGGGGAGTGAGAGAATGGGACGGAACGGAGTGAGAGAATGGGACGGAGCGGAGTGAGAGAATGGGACGGAGCGGAGTGAGAGAGAGAATGGGACGGAGTGGAGTGAGAGAATGGGACGGAACGGAGTGAGAGAGAGAATGGGACGGGGCGGAGTGAGAGAGAGAATGGGGCGGGGCGGAGTGAGAGAGGGAATGGGACGGGGCGGAGTGATAGAGAGAATGGGAATGGGCGGAGTGAGAGAGAGAATGGGACTGGGCGGAGTGAGAGAGAGAATGGGGCGGGGCGGAGTGAGAGAGAGAATGGGACGGAGCGGAGTGAGAGAGAGAATGGGACGGGGCGGAGTGAGAGAGAGAATGGGACGGGGCGGAGTGAGAGAGAGAATGGGACGGGGCGGAGTGAGAGAGAGAATGGGACGGGGCGGAGTGAGAGAGAGAATGGGACGGGGCGGAGTGAGAGAGAGAATGGGACGGGGCGGAGTGAGAGAGAGAATGGGACGGGGCGGAGTGAGAGAGAGAATGGGACGGGGCGAAGTGAGAGAGAGAATGGGACGGGGCGGAGTGAGAGAGAGAATGGGACGGGGCGGAATGAGAGAGAGAATGGGACGGGGCGGAGTGAGAGAGAGAATGGGACGGGGCGGAGTGAGAGAGAGAAGGGGACGGGTCGGAGAGAGAGAGAAGGGGACGGGGCGGAGAGAGAGAGAATGGGACGGGGCGGAGTGAGAGAAAGAATGGGACGGGGCGGAGTGAGAGAGAGAATGGGACGGGGTGGAGTGAGAGAGAGAATGGGACGGGGCGGAGTGAGAGAATGGGACGGAGCGGAGTGAGAGAGACAATGGGACGGAGTGGAGTAAGAGAATGGGACGGAACGGAGTGGAGAGAGAGAATGGGACGGAACGGAGTGAGAGAGAGAATGGGACGGGGCGGAGTGAGAGAGAGAATGGGACGGGGCGGAGTGAGAGAGAGAATGGGACGGAGATGAGTGACAGAGAGAATGGGACGGAGCGGAGTGAGAGAGAGAATGGGACGGAGCGGAGTGAGAGAATGGGACGGAACGGAGGGGAGTGAGAGAATGGGACGGAACGGAGTGAGAGAATGGGACGGAGCGGAGTGAGAGAGAGAATGGGACGGAGTGGAGTGAGAGAATGGGACGGAACGGAGGGGAGTGAGAGAATGGGACGGGGCGGAGTGAGAGAGAGAATGGGACGGGGCGGAGTGAGAGAGAGAATGGGACGGGGCGGGGTGAGAGAGAGAATGGGGCGGGGCGGAGTGAGAGAGGGAATGGGACGGGGCGGAGTGAGAGAGTGAATGGGACTGGGCGGAGTGAGAGAGAGAATGGGACTGGGCGGAGTGAGAGAGAGAATGGGACGGAGCGGAGTGAGAGAGAGAATGGGACGGGGCGGAGTGAGAGAGAGAATGGGACGGGGCGGAGTGAGAGAGAGAATGGGACGGGGCGGAGTGAGAGAGAGAATGGGACGGGGCGGAGTGAGAGAGAGAATGGGACGGGGCGGAGTGAGAGAGAGAAGGGGACGGGGCGGAGTGAGAGAGAGAAGGGGACGGGGCGGAGTTAGAGAGAGAAGGGGACGGGGCGGAGTGAGAGAGAGAATGGGACGGGGCGGAGTGAGAGAGAGAATGGGACGGGGCGGAGTGGGAGAGAGAATGGGACGGGGCGGAGTGGGAGAGAGAATGGGTCGGAGCGGAGTGGGAGAGAGAATGGGTCGGAGCGGAGTGGGAGAGAGAATGGGACGGAGCGGAGTGGGAGAGAGCATGGGACGGAGCGGAGTGGGAGAGAGCATGGGACGGAGCGGAGTGGGAGAGAGAATGGGACGGAGCGGAGTGGGAGAGAGAATGGGACGGAGCGGAGTGGGAGAGAGAATGGGACGGAGCGGAGTGGGAGAGAGAATGGGACGGAGCGGAGTGGGAGAGAGAATGGGACGGAGCGGAGTGGGAGAGAGAATGGGACGGAGCGGAGTGGGAGAGAGAATGGGACGGAGCGGAGTGGGAGAGAGAATGGGACGGAGCGGAGTGAGAGAGAGAATGGGACCAGGTGAGAGCGAGAATGGGACGGAGTGGAGTGATAGAGAGAATGGGACGGAGTGGAGTGATAGAGAGAATGGGACGGAGTGGAGTGAGAGAGAGAATGGGACGGAGTGGAGTGAGAGAGAGAATGGGACGGAGTGGAGTGAGAGAGAGAATGGGACGGAGTGGAGTGAGAGAGAGAATGGGACGGAGTGGAGTGGGAGAATGGGACGGACCGGAGTGAGAGAGAATGGGACGGGGCGGAGTGAGAGAGAGAACGGGACGGGGCGGAGTGAGAGAGAGAATGGGACGGGGCGGAGTGAGAGAATGTGACGGAGCGGAGTGAGAGAGAGAATGGGACGGAGTGGAGTGAGAGAATGGGACGGAACGGAGGGGAGTGAGAGAATGGGACGGGGCGGAGTGAGAGAGAGAATGACACGGGGCGGAGTGAGAGAGAGAATGGGACGGGGCGGAGTGAGAGAGAGAATGGGACGGGGCGGAGTGAGAGAGAGAATGGGAAGGGGCGGAGTGAGAGAGAGAATGGGACGGGGCGGAGTGAGATAGAGAATGGGACGGGGCGGAGTGAGAGAGAGAATGGGACGGGGGGGAGTGAGAGAGAGAATGGGACGGGGCCGAGTGAGAGAGAGAATGGGACGGAGCGGAGTGGGAGAGAGAATGGGACGGAGCGGAGTGGGAGAGAGAATGGGACGGAGCGGAGTGGGAGAGAGAATGGGACGGAGCGGAGTGGGAGAGAGAATGGGACGGAGCGGAGTGGGAGAGAGAATGGGACGGAGCGGAGTGGGAGAGAGAATGGGACGGAGCGGAGTGGGAGAGAGAATGGGACGGAGCGGAGTGGGAGAGAGAATGGGACGGAGCGGAGTGGGAGAGAGAATGGGACGGAGCGGAGTGGGAGAGAGAATGGGACGGAGCGGAGTGGGAGAGAGAATGGGACGGAGCGGAGTGGGAGAGAGAATGGGACGGAGCGGAGTGGGAGAGAGAATGGGACGGAGCGGAGTGGGAGAGACAATGGGACGGAGCGGAGTGGGAGAGAGAATGGGACGGAGCGGAGTGGGAGAGAGAATGGGACGGAGCGGAGTGGGAGAGAGAATGGGACGGAGCGGAGTGGGAGAGAGAATGGGACGGAGCGGAGTGGGAGAGAGAATGGGACGGGGTGGAGTGAGAGAGAGAATGGGACCAGGTTAGCCATAGAATGGGACCAGGTGAGAGAGAGAATGGGACGGAGTGGAGTGAGAGAGAGAATGGGACGGAGAGGAGTGAGAGAATGGGACGGAACGGAGGGGAGTGAGAGAATGGGACTTACAGAGTGAGAGAATGGGACGGAGCGGAGTGAGAGAGAGAATGGGACGGAGCGGAGTGAGAGAATGGGACGGAACGGAGGGGAGTGAGAGAATGGGACGGAACGGAGTGAGAGAGAGAATGGGACGGGGCGGAGTGAGAGAGAGGTTGGGACGGGGCGGAGTGAGAGAGAGAATGGGACGGAGCGGAGTGGGAGAGAGAATGGGACGGGGCGGATTGAGAGAGAGAATAGGACGGGGCGGAGGGAGAGAGAGAATGGGACGGGGCAGAGTGAGAGAGAGAATGGGACGGGGCGGAGTGAGAGAGAGAATGGGACGTGGCGGAGTGAGAGAGAGAATGGGACGGGGCGGAGTGAGAGAGAGAATGGGACGGGGCGGAGTGAGAGAGAGAATGGGACGGGGCGGAGTGAGAGAGTGAATGGGACGGGTCGGAGTGAGAGAGTGAATGGGACGGGTCGGAGTGAGAGAGAGAATGGGACGGGGCGGAGTGAGAGTGAGAATGGGATGGAGCGGAGTGAGAGAATGGGACGGGGCGGAGTGCGGGAGAGAATGGGACGGAGCGGAGTGAGAGAATGGGACGGAACGGAGAGAGAGAGAATGGGACGGAACGGAGAGAGAGAGAATGGGACGGGGCGGAGTGAGAGAGAGAATGGAACGGGGCGGAGTGAGAGAGAGAATGGAACGGGGCGGAGTGAGAGAGAGAATGGGACGGGGAGGAGTGAGAGAGAGAATGGGACGGGGCGGAGTGAGTGAATGGGATGGAGCGGAGTGGGAGAGAGAATGGGACGGAGCGGAGTGGGAGAGAGAATGGGACGGTGCGGAGTGGGAGAGAGAATGGGACGGAGCGGAGTGGGAGAGAGAATGGGACGGAGCGGAGTGGGAGAGAGAATGGGACGGAGCGGAGTGGGAGAGAGAATGGGACGGAGCGGAGTGGGAGAGAGAATGGGACGGTGCGGAGTGGGAGAGAGAATGGGACGGAGCGGAGTGGGAGAGAGAATGGGACGGAGCGGAGTGGGAGAGAGAATGGGACGGAGCGGAGTGGGAGAGAGAATGGGACGGAGCGGAGTGGGAGAGAGAATGGGACGGAGCGGAGTGGGAGAGAGAATGGGACGGAGCGGAGTGAGAGAGAGAATGGGACCAGGTGAGAGAGAGAATGGGACGGAGTGGAGTGATAGAGAGAATGGGACGGAGTGGAGTGATAGAGAGAATGGGACGGAGTGGAGTGAGAGAGAGAATGGGACGGAGTGGAGTGAGAGAGAGAATGGGACGGAGTGGAGTGAGAGAGAGAATGGGACGGAGTGGAGTGAGAGAGAGAATGGGACGGAGTGGAGTGGGAGAATGGGACGGAACGGAGTGAGAGAGAATGGGACGGGGCGGAGTGAGAGAGAGAACGGGACGGGGCGGAGTGAGAGAGAGAATGGGACGGGGCGGAGTGAGAGAATGTGACGGAGCGGAGTGAGAGAGAGAATGGGACGGAGTGGAGTGAGAGAATGGGACGGAACGGAGGGGAGTGAGAGAATGGGACGGGGCGGAGTGAGAGAGAGAATGAAACGGGGCGGAGTGAGAGAGAGAATGGGACGGGGCGGAGTGAGAGAGAGAATGGGACGGGGCGGAGTGAGAGAGAGAATGGGAAGGGGCGGAGTGAGAGAGAGAATGGGACGGGGCGGAGTGAGATAGAGAATGGGACGGGGCGGAGTGAGAGAGAGAATGGGACGGGGGGGAGTGAGAGAGAGAATGGGACGGGGCCGAGTGAGAGAGAGAATGGGACGGAGCGGAGTGGGAGAGAGAATGGGACGGAGCGGAGTGGGAGAGAGAATGGGACGGAGCGGAGTGGGAGAGAGAATGGGACGGAGCGGAGTGGGAGAGAGAATGGGACGGAGCGGAGTGGGAGAGAGAATGGGACGGAGCGGAGTGGGAGAGAGAATGGGACGGAGCGGAGTGGGAGAGAGAATGGGACGGAGCGGAGTGGGAGAGAGAATGGGACGGAGCGGAGTGGGAGAGAGAATGGGACGGAGCGGAGTGGGAGAGAGAATGGGACGGAGCGGAGTGGGAGAGAGAATGGGACGGAGCGGAGTGGGAGAGAGAATGGGACGGAGCGGAGTGGGAGAGACAATGGGACGGAGCGGAGTGGGAGAGACAATGGGACGGAGCGGAGTGGGAGAGAGAATGGGACGGAGCGGAGTGGGAGAGAGAATGGGACGGAGCGGAGTGGGAGAGAGAATGGGACGGAGCGGAGTGGGAGAGAGAATGGGACGGGGTGGAGTGAGAGAGAGAATGGGACCAGGTGAGCCATAGAATGGGACCAGGTGAGAGAGAGAATGGGACGGAGTGGAGTGAGAGAGAGAATGGGACGGAGAGGAGTGAGAGAATGGGACGGAACGGAGGGGAGTGAGAGAATGGGACTTACAGAGTGAGAGAATGGGACGGAGCGGAGTGAGAGAGAGAATGGGACGGAGCGGAGTGAGAGAATGGGACGGAACAGAGGGGAGTGAGAGAATGGGACGGAACGGAGTGAGAGAGAGAATGGGACGGAGTGGAGTGAGAGAATGGGAGGGAACGGAGGGGAGTGAGAGAATGGGACGGAACGGAGTGAGAGAGAGAATGGGACGGGGCGGAGTGAGAGAGAGGTTGGGACGGGGCGGAGGGAGAGAGAGGTTGGGACGGGGCGGTGTGAGAGAGAGAATGGGACGGGGCGGAGGGAGAGAGAGAATGGGACGGGGCGGATTGAGAGAGAGAATAGGACGGGGCGGAGGGAGAGAGAGAATGGGACGGGGCGGAGTGAGAGAGCGAATGGGACGGGGCGGAGTGAGAGAGAGAATGGGACGGAGCGTAGTTAGAGAGAGAATGGGAAGGAGCGGTGTGAGAGAGAGAATGGGACGGAGCGGAGTGAGAGAGAGAATGGGACGGAGCGGAGTGAGTGAGAGAATGGGACGGAACGGAGTGAGAGAATGGGACGGAGCGGAGTGAGAGAATGGGACGGAGCGGAGTGAGAGAATGGGACGGAGCGGAGTGAGAGAATGGGACGGAGGGGAGTGAGAGAATGGGACGGAGCGGAGGGGAGTGAGAGAATGGGACGGAGCGGAGTGAGACAGAGAATGGGACGGAGCGGAGTGAGAGAGAGAATGGGACGGAGTGGAGTGAGAGATTGGGACGGAACGGAGGGGAGTGAGAGAATGGGACGGAACGGAGTGAGAGAGAGAATGGGACGGGGCGGAGTGAGAGAGAGAATGGGACGGGGCGGAGTGAGAGAGAGAATGGGACGGGGCGGAGTGAGAGAGAGAATGGGACGGGGCGGAGTGAGAGAGAGAATGGGACGGGGCGGAGTGAGAGAGAGAATGGGACGGGGCGGAGTGAGAGAGAGAATGGGACGGGGCGGAGTGAGAGAGAGAATGGGACGGGGCGGAGTGAGAGAGAGAATGGGACGGGGCGGAGTGAGAGAGAGAATGGGACGGGGCGGAGTGAGAGAGAGAATGGGACGGGGCGGAGTGAGAGAGAGAATGGGACGGGGCGGAGTGAGAGAGAGAATGGGTCGGGGCGGAGTGAGAGTGAGAATGGGACGGAGCGGAGTGAGAGAATGGGACGGGGCGGAGTGAGGGAGAGAATGGGACGGAGTGGAGTGAGAGAATGGGACGGAACGGAGGGGAGTGAGAGAATGGGACGGAACGGAGTGAGAGAGAGAATGGGACGGAGCGGAGTGAGAGAGAGAATGGGACGGAGTGGAGTGAGAGAATGAGACGGAACGGAGGGGAGTGAGAGAATGGGACGGAACGGAGTGAGAGAGAGAATGGGACGGGGCGGAGTGAGAGAGAGAATGGGACGGGGCGGAGTGAGAGAGAGAATGGGACGGGGCGGAGTGAGAGAGAGAATGGGACGGGGCGGAGTGAGAGAGAGAATGGGACGGGGCGGAGTGAGAGAGAGAATGGGACGGGGCGGAGTGAGAGAGAGAATGGGACGGGGCGGAGTGAGAGAGAGAATGGGACGGGGCGGAGTGAGAGAGAGAATGGGACGGGGCGGAGTGAGAGAGAGAATGGGACGGGGCGGAGTGAGAGAGAGAATGGGACGGGGCGGAGTGAGAGAGAGAATGGGACGGGGCGGAGTGACAGAATGGGACGGAACGGAGAGAGAGAGAATGGGACGGAACGGAGAGAGAGAGAATGGGACGAGGCGGAGTGAGAGAGAGAATGGGACGGGGCGGAGTGAGAGAGAGAATGGGACGGGGCGGAGTGAGAGAGAGAATGGGACGGGGCAGAGTGAGAGAGAGAATGGGACGGGGCGGAGTGAGAGAATGGGACGGAGCGGAGTGAGAGAGAGAATGGGACGGAGTGGAGTGAGAGAATGGGATGGAACGGAGGGGAGTGAGAGAATGGGACGGAACGGAGTGAGAGAATGGGTCGGAGCGGAGTGAGAGGGAGAATGGGACGGAGCGGAGTGAGAGAGAATGGGACGGAGTGGACTGAGAGAATGGGACGGAACGGAGTGAGAGAGAGAATGGGACGGGGCGGAGTGAGAGAGAGAATGGGACGGGGCGGAGTGAGAGAGAGAATGGGACGGGGCGGAGTGAGAGAGAGAATGGGGCGGGGCGGAGTGAGAGAGAGAATGGTGCGGGGCGGAGTGAGAGAGAGAATGGGACGGAGCGGAGTGAGAGAGAGAATGGGACGGGGCGGAGTGAGAGAGAGAATGGGACGGAACGGAGTGAGAGAGAGAATGGGACGGGGCGGAGTGAGAGAGAGAATGGGACGGGGCGGAGTGAGAGAGAGAATGGGACGGGGCGGAGTGAGAGAGAGAATGGGACGGGGCGGAGTGAGAGAGAGAATGGGACGGGGCGGAGTGAGAGAGAGAATGGGACGGGGCGGAGTGAGGGAGAGAATGGGACGGGGCGGAGTGAGGGAAAGAATGGGACGGAGCGGATTGAGAGAATGGGACGGAACGGAGAGAGAGAGAATGGGACGGAACGGAGAGAGAGAGAATGGGACGGGGCGGAGTGTGAGAGAGAATGGAACGGTGCGGAGTGAGAGAGAGAATGGAACGGGGCGGAGTGAGAGAGAGAATGGGACGGGGCGGAGTGAGAGAGAGAATGGGACGGGGCGGAGTGAGTGAATGGGACGGAGCGGAGTGAGAGAGAGAATGGGACGGAGTGGAGTGAGAGAATGGGACGGAACGGAGGGGAGAGAGAGAATGGGACGGAACGGAGTGAGAGAGAGCATGGGACGGGGCGGAGTGAGAGAGAGAATGGGACGGGGCGGAGTGAGAGAATGGGACGGAGCGGAGTGAGAGAGAGAATGGGACGGAGCGGAGTGAGTGAGAGAATGGGACGGAGCGGAGTGAGAGAATGGGACTGAGCGGAGTGAGAGAATGGGACTGAGCGGAGTGAGAGAATGGGACGGAGCGGAGTGAGAGAATGGGACGGAGCGGAGGGGAGTGAGAGAATGGGACGGAGCGGAGGGGAGTGAGAGAATGGGACGGAGCGGAGTGAGACAGAGAATGGGACGGAGCGGAGTGAGAGAGAGAATGGGACGGAGCGGAGTGAGAGAATGGGACGGAACGGAGGGGAGTGAGAGAATGGGACGGAACGGAGTGAGAGAGAGAATGGGACGGGGCGGAGTGAGAGAGAGAATGGGACGGGGCGGAGTGAGAGAGAGAATGGGACGGGGCGGAGTGAGAGAGAGAATGGGACGGGGCGGAGTGAGAGAGAGAATGGGACGGGGCGGAGTGAGAGAGAGAATGGGACGGGGCGGAGTGAGAGAGAGAATGGGACGGGGCGGAGTGAGAGAGAGAATGGGACGGGGCGGAGTGAGAGAGAGAATGGGACGGGGCGGAGTGAGAGAGAGAATGGGACGGGGCGGAGTGAGAGAGAGAATGGGACGGGGCGGAGTGAGAGAGAGAATGGGACGGGGCGGAGTGAGAGAGAGAATGGGTCGGGGCGGAGTGAGAGTGAGAATGGGACGGAGCGGAGTGAGAGAATGGGACGGGGCGGAGTGAGGGAGAGAATGGGACGGAGTGGAGTGAGAGAATGGGACGGAGCGGAGTGAGAGAGAGAATGGGACGGAGCGGAGTGAGAGAGAGAATGGCACGGAGCGGAGTGAGGGAGAGAATGGGACGGACCGGAGTGAGAGAATGGGACGGAGCGGAGTGAGAGAATTGGACGGAACGGAGGGGAGTGAGAGAATGGGACGGAACGGAGTGAGAGAGAGAATGGGACGGAGCGGAGTGAGAGAGAGAATGGGACGGAGTGGAGTGAGAGAATGGGACGGAACGGAGGGGAGTGAGAGAATGGGACGGAACGGAGTGAGAGAGAGAATGGGACGGGGCGGAGTGAGAGAGAGAATGGGATGGGGCGGAGTGAGAGAGAGAATGGGACGGGGCGGAGTGAGAGAGAGAATGGGACGGGGCGGAGTGAGAGAGAGAATGGGACGGGGCGGAGTGAGAGAGAGAATGGGACGGGGCGGAGTGAGAGAGAGAATGGGACGGGGCGGAGTGAGAGAGAGAATGGGACGGGGCGGAGTGAGAGAGAGAATGGAACGGGGCGGAGTGAGGGAGAGAATGGGACGGGGCTGAGTGAGAGAATGGGACGGAACGGAGAGAGAGAGAATGGGATGGAACGGAGAGAGAGAGAATGGGACGGGGCGGAGTGAGAGAGAGAATGGGACGGGGCGGAGTGAGAGAGAGAATGGGACGGGGCGGAGTGAGAGAGAGAATGGGACGGGGCAGAGTGAGAGAGAGAATGGGACGGGGCGGAGTGAGAGAATGGGACGGAGCGGAGTGAGAGAGAGAATGGGACGGAGTGGAGTGAGAGAATGGGACGGAACGGAGGGGAGAGAGAGAATGGGACGGAACGGATTGAGAGAGAGAATGGGACGGGGCGGAGTGAGAGAGAGAATGGGACGGGGCGGAGTGAGAGAGAGAATGGGACGGAGCGGAGTGAGAGAGAGAATGGGACGGAGCGGAGTGAGGGAGAGAATGGGACGGAACGGAGGGGAGTGAGAGAATGGGACGGAACGGAGTGAGAGAATGGGTCGGAGCGGAGTGAGAGGGAGAATGGGACGGAACGGAGTGAGAGAGAGAATGGGACGGGGCGGAGTGAGAGAGAGAATGGGACGGGGCGGAGTGAGAGAGAGAATGGGACGGGGCGGAGTGAGAGAGAGAATGGGGCGGGGCGGAGTGAGAGAGAGAATGGGGCGGGGCGGAGTGAGAGAGAGAATGGGACGGAGCGGAGTGAGAGAGAGAATGGGACGGGGCGGAGTGAGAGAGAGAATGGGACGGAACGGAGTGAGAGAGAGAATGGGACGGGGCGGAGTGAGAGAGAGAATGGGACGGGGCGGAGTGAGAGAGAGAATGGGACGGGGCGGAGTGAGAGAGAGAATGGGACGGGGCGGAGTGAGAGAGAGAATGGGACGGGGCGGAGTGAGAGAGAGAATGGGACGGGGCGGAGTGAGAGAGAGAATGGGACGGGGCGGAGTGAGGGAGAGAATGGGACGGGGCGGAGTGAGGGAGAGAATGGGACGGAGCGGAGTGAGAGAATGGGACGGAACGGAGAGAGAGAGAATGGGACGGAACGGAGAGAGAGAGAATGGGACGGGGCGGAGTGTGAGAGAGAATGGAACGGTGCGGAGTGAGAGAGAGAATAGAACGGGGCGGAGTGAGAGAGAGAATGGGACGGGGCGGAGTGAGAGAGAGAATGGGACGGGGCGGAGTGAGTGAATGGGACGGAGCGGAGTGAGAGAGAGAATGGGACGGAGTGGAGTGAGAGAATGGGACGGAACGGAGGGGAGAGAGAGAATGGGACGGAACGGAGTGAGAGAGAGCATGGGACGGGGCGGAGTGAGAGAGAGAATGGGACGGGGCGGAGTGAGAGAATGGGACGGAGCGGAGTGAGAGAATGGGACGGAGCGGAGTGAGAGAATGGGACGGAACGGAGGGGAGTGAGAGAATGGGACGGAGCGGAGTGAGAGAGAGAATGGGACGGAGCGGAGTGAGAGAGAGAATGGGACGGAGCGGAGTGAGAGAGAGAATGGGACGGAGTGGAGTGAGAGAATGGGACGGAACGGAGGGGAGTGAGAGAATGGGACGGAACGGAGTGAGAGAGAGAATGGGACGGGGCGGAGTGAGAGAGAGAATGGGACGGGGCGGAGTGAGAGAGAGAATGGGACGGGGCGGAGTGAGAGAATGGGTCGGAGCGGAGTGAGAGAGAGAATGGGACGGAGCGGAGTGAGAGAGAGAATCGGACGGAGTGGACTGAGAATGGGACGGAACGGAGTGAGAGAGAGAATGGGACGGGGCGGAGTGAGAGAGAGAATGGGACGGGGCGGAGTGAGAGAGAGAATGGGACGGGGCGGAGTGAGAGAGAGAATGGGGCGGGGCGGAGTGAGAGAGAGAATGGGACGGAGCGGAGTGAGAGAGAGAATGGGACGGGGCGGAGTGAGAGAGAGAATGGGACGGGGGGGAGTGAGAGAGAGAATGGGACGGGGCGGAGTGAGAGAGAGAATGGGACGGGGCGGAGTGAGAGAGAGAATGGGACGGGGCGGAGTGAGAGAGAGAATGGGACGGGGCGGAGTGAGAGAGAGAATGTGACGGGGCGGAGTGAGAGAGAGAATGGGACGGGGCGGAGTGAGAGAGAGAATGGGACGGGGCGGAGTGAGAGAGAGAATGGGACGGGGCGGAGTGAGAGAGAGAATGGGACGGGGCGGAGTGAGAGAGAGAATGGGACGGGGCGGAGTGAGAGAATGGGACGGAGCGGAGTGAGAGAGAGAATGGGACGGAGTGGAGTGAGAGAATGGTACGGAACGGAGGGGAGAGAGAGAATGGGACGGAACGGATTGAGAGAGAGAATGGGACGGGTCGGAGTGAGAGAGAGAATGGGACGGAGCAGAGTGAGAGAGAGAATGGGACGGAGCAGAGTGAGAGAGAGAATGGGACGGAGCAGAGTGAGAGAGAGAATGGGACGGAGTGGAGTGAGAGAATGGGACGGAACGGAGGGGGGAGAGAGAATGGGACGGAACGGATTGAGAGAGTGAATGGGACGGAGCGGAGTGAGAGAGAGAATGGGACGGAGTGGAGTGAGAGAATGGGACGGAACGGAGGGGAGAGAGAGAATGGGACGGAACGGAGTCAGAGAGAGAATGGGGCGGGGCGGAGTGAGAGAGAATGGGACGGGGCGGAGTGAGAGAGAGAATCGGACGGAGCGGAGTGAGAGAGAGAATCGGACGGAGCGGAGTGTGAGAATGGGACGGAACGGAGGGGAGTGAGAGAATGGGACGGAACGGAGTGAGAGATAGAATGGGACGGAGTGGAGTGAGAGAATGGGACGGAGCGGAGTTAGAGAGAGAATGGGAAGGAGCGGAGTGAGAGAGAGAATGGGACGGAGCGGAGTGAGAGAGAGAATGGGACGGAGCGGAGTGAGAGAGAGAATGGGACGGAGCGGAGTGAGAGAGAGAATGGGACGGAGCGGAGTGAGAGAATGGGACGGAGCGGAGTGAGAGAATTGGACGGAGCGGAGTGAGAGAATGGGACGGAACGGAGGGGAGTGAGAGAATGGGACGGAACGGAGTGAGAGAGAGAATGGGACGGAGCGGAGTGAGAGAGAGAATGGGATGGAGTGGAGTGAGATAATGGGACGGAACGGAGGGGAGTGAGAGAATGGGACGGAACGGAGTGAGAGAGAGAATGGGACGGGGCGGAGTGAGAGAGAGAATGGGACGGGCCGGAGTGAGAGAGAGAATGGGACGGGGCGGAGTGAGAGAGAATGGGACGGGGCGGAGTGAGAGAGAGAATGGGACGGGGCGGAGTGAGAGAGAGAATGGGACGGGGCGGAGTGAGAGAGAGAATGGGACGGGGCGGAGTGAGATTGAGAATGGGTCGGGGCGGAGTGAGAGTGAGAATGGGACGGAGCGGAGTGAGAGAATGGGACGGGGCGGAGTGAGAGAGAGAATGGGACGGGGCGGAGTGAGAGAGAGAATGGGACGGGGCGGAGTGAGATTGAGAATGGGTCGGGGCGGAGTGAGAGTGAGAATGGGACGGAGCGGAGTGAGAGAATGGGACGGGGCGGAGTGAGGGAGAGAATGGGACGGAGTGGAGTGAGAGAATGGGACGGAGCGGAGTGAGAGAGAGAATCGGAAGGAGCGGAGTGAGAGAGAGAATGGGACGGAGCGGAGTGAGAGAGAGAATGGCACGGAGCGGATTGAGGGAGAGAATGGGACGGAGCGGAGTGAGAGAATTGGACGGAGCGGAGTTAGAGAGAGAATGGGACGGGGCGGAGTGAGAGAGAGAATGGGACGGGGCGGAGTGAGAGAGAGAATGGGACGGGGCGGAGTGAGAGAGAGAATGGGACGGGGCGGAGTGAGAGAGAGAATGGGACGGGGCGGAGTGAGAGAGAGAATGGGACGGGGCGGAGTGAGAGTGAGAATGGGACGGAGCGGAGTGAGAGAATGGGACGGGGCGGAGTGAGGGAGAGAATGGGACGGAGCGGAGTGAGAGAATGGGACGGAACGGAGAGAGAGAGAATGGGACGGAACGGAGAGAGAGAGAATGGGACGGGGCGGAGTGAGAGAGATAATGGAACGGTGCGGAGTGAGAGAGAGAATGGAACGGGGCGGAGTGAGAGAGAGAATGGGACGGGGCGGAGTGAGAGAGAGAATGGGACGGGGCGGAGTGAGTGAATGGGACGGAGCGGAGTGAGAGAGAGAATGGGACGGAGTGGAGTGAGAGAATGGGACGGAACGGAGGGGAGAGAGAGAATGGGACGGAACGGAGTGAGAGAGAGAATGGGACGGAGTGGAGTGAGAGAATGGGACGGAACGGAGGGGGGAGAGAGAATGGGACGGAACGGATTGAGAGAGTGAATGGGACGGAGCGGAGTGAGAGAGAGAATGGGACGGAGTGGAGTGAGAGAATGGGACGGAACGGAGGTGAGAGAGAGAATGGGACGGAACGGAGTCAGAGAGAGAATGGGGCGGGGCGGAGTGAGTGAGAATGGGACGGGGCGGAGTGAGAGAGAGAATCGGACGGAGCGGAGTGAGAGAGAGAATCGGACGGAGCGGAGTGAGAGAATGGGACGGAACGGAGGGGAGTGAGAGAATGGGACGGAACGGAGGGGAGTGAGAGAATGGGACGGAACGGAGTGAGAGAATGGGACGGAGCGGAGTGAGAGATAGAATGGGACGGAGTGGAGTGAGAGAATGGGACGGAGCGGAGTTAGAGAGAGAATGGGAAGGAGCGGAGTGAGAGAGAGAATGGGACGGAGCGGAGTGAGAGAGAGAATGGGACGGAGCGGAGTGAGAGAGAGAATGGGACGGAGCGGAGTGAGAGAGAGAATGGGACGGAGCGGAGTGAGAGAATGGGACGGAGCGGAGTGAGAGAATTGGACGGAGCGGAGTGAGAGAATGGGACGGAACGGAGGGGAGTGAGAGAATGGGACGGAACGGAGTGAGAGAGAGAATGGGACGGAGCGGTGTGAGAGAGAGAATGGGATGGAGTGGAGTGAGATAATGGGACGGAACGGAGGGGAGTGAGAGAATGGGACGGAACGGAGGGGAGTGAGAGAATGGGACGGAACGGAGTGAGAGAGAGAATGGGACGGGGCGGAGTGAGAGAGAGAATGGGACGGGGCGGAGTGAGAGAGAGAATGGGACGGGGCGGAGTGAGAGAGAGAATGGGACGGGGCGGAGTGAGAGAGAGAATGGGACGGGGCGGAGTGAGAGAGAGAATGGGACGGGCCGGAGTGAGAGAGAGAATGGGACGGGGCGGAGTGAGAGAGAGAATGGGACGGGGCGGAGTGAGAGAGAGAATGGGACGGGGCGGAGTGAGAGAGAGAATGGGACGGGGCGGAGTGAGAGAGAGAATGGGACGGGGCGGAGTGAGATTGAGAATGGGTCGGGGCGGAGTGAGAGTGAGAATGGGACGGAGCGGAGTGAGAGAATGGGACGGGGCGGAGTGAGAGAGAGAATGGGACGGGGCGGAGTGAGAGAGAGAATGGGACGGGGCGGAGTGAGATTGAGAATGGGTCGGGGCGGAGTTAGAGTGAGAATGGGACGGAGCGGAGTGAGAGAATGGGACGGGGCGGAGTGAGGGAGAGAATGGGACGGAGTGGAGTGAGAGAATGGGACGGAGCGGAGTGAGAGAGAGAATCGGAAGGAGCGGAGTGAGAGAGAAAATGGGACGGAGTGGAGTGAGAGAGAGAATGGCACGGAGCGGATTGAGGGAGAGAATGGGACGGAGCGGAGTGAGAGAATTGGACGGAGCGGAGTGAGAGAGAGAATGGGACGGGGCGGAGTGAGAGATAGAATGGGACGGGGCGGAGTGAGAGATAGAATGGGACGGGGCGGAGTGAGAGAGAGAATGGGACGGGGCGGAGTGAGAGAGAGAATGGGACGGGGCGGAGTGAGAGAGAGAATGGGACGGGGTGGAGTGAGAGAGAGAATGGGACGGGGCGGAGTGAGAGAGAGAATGGGACGGGGAGGAGTGAGAGAGAGAATGGGACGGGGCGGAGTGAGAGAGAGAATGGGACGGGGCGGAGTGAGAGTGAGAATGGGACGGAGCGGAGTGAGAGAATGGGACGGGGCGGAGTGAGGGAGAGAATGGGACGGAGCGGAGTGAGAGAATGGGACGGAACGGAGAGAGAGAGAATGGGACGGAACGGAGAGAGAGAGAATGGGACGGGGCGGAGTGAGAGAGAGAATGGAACGTTGCGGAGTGAGAGAGAGAATGGAACGGAGCGGAGTGAGAGAGAGAATGGGACGGGGCGGAGTGAGAGAGAGAATGGGACGGGGCGGAGTGAGTGAATGGGACGGAGCGGAGTGAGAGAGAGAATGGGACGGAGTGGAGTGAGAGAATGGGACGGAACGGAGGGGAGAGAGAGAATGGGACGGAACAGAGTGAGAGAGAGAATGGGACGGGGCGGAGTGAGAGAGAGAATGGGACGGGGCGGAGTGAGAGAATGGGACGGAGCGGAGTGAGAGAATGGGACGGAGCGGAGTGAGAGAATGGGACGGAACGGAGGGGAGTGAGAGAATGGGACGGAGCGGAGTGAGAGAGAGAATGGGACGGAGCGGAGTGAGAGAGAGAATGGGACGGAGTGGAGTGAGAGAATGGGACGGAACGGAGGGGAGTGAGAGAATGGGACGGAACGGAGTGAGAGAGAGAATGGGACGGGGCGGAGTGAGAGAGAGAATGGGACGGGGCGGAGTGAGAGAGAGAATGGGACGGGGCGGAGTGAGAGAGAGAATGGGACGGGGCGGAGTGAGAGAGAGAATGGGACGGGGCGGAGTGAGAGAGAGAATGGGACGGGGCGGAGTGAGAGAGAGAATGGGACGGGGCGGAGTGAGAGAGAGAATGGGACGGGGCGGAGTGAGAGAGAGAATGGGACGGGGCGGAGTGAGAGAGAGAATGGGACGGGGCGGAGTGAGAGAGAGAATGGGACGGGGCGGAGTGAGAGAGAGCATGGGACGGGGCGGAGTGAGAGAGAGAATGGGACGGGGCGGAGTGAGAGAGAGAATGGGTCGGGGCGGAGTGAGAGTGAGAATGGGACGGAGCGGAGTGAGAGAATGGGACGGGGCGGAGTGAGGGAGAGAATGGGACGGAGCGGAGTGAGAGAATGGGACGGAGCGGAGTGGGAGAGAGAATGGGACGGAGCGGAGTGAGAGAGAGAATGGCACGGAGCGGAGTGAGGGAGAGAATGGGACGGAGCGGAGTGAGAGAATGGGACGGAGCGGAGTGAGAGAATTGGACGGAACGGAGGGGAGTGAGAGAATGGGACGGAACGGAGCGAGAGAGAGAATGGGACGGAGCGGAGTGAGAGAGAGAATGGGACGGAGTGGAGTGAGAGAATGGGACGGAACGGAGGGGAGTGAGAGAATGGGACGGAACGGAGTGAGAGAGAGAATGGGACGGGGCGGAGTGAGAGAGAGAATGGGACGGGGCGGAGTGAGAGAGAGAATGGGACGGGGCGGAGTGAGAGAGAGAATGGGACGGAGCGGAGTGAGAGAGAGAATGGGACGGGGTGGAGTGAGAGAGAGAATGGGACGGGGCGGAGTGAGAGAGAGAATGGGACGGGGCGGAGTGAGAGAGAGAATGGGACGGGGCGGAATGAGAGAGAGAATGGGACGGGGCGGAATGAGAGAGAGAATGGGACGGGGCGGAGTGAGAGAGAGAATGGGACGGGGCGGAGTGAGGGAGAGAATGGGACGGAGCGGAGTGAGAGAATGGGACGGAACGGAGAGAGAGAGAATGGGACGGAACGGAGAGAGAGAATGGGACGGGGCGGAGTGAGAGAGAGAATGGGACGGGGCGGAGTGAGAGAGAGAATGGGACGGGGCGGAGTGAGAGAGAGAATGGGACGGGGCGGAGTGAGAGAGAGAATGGGACGGGGCGGAGTGAGAGAGAGAATGGGACGGGGCGGAGTGAGAGAATGGGATGGAGCGGAGTGAGAGAGAGAATGGGACGGAGTGGAGTGAGAGAATGGGACGGAACGGAGGGGAGAGAGAGAATGGGACGGAAAGGATTGAGAGAGAGAATGGGACGGGGCGGAGTGAGAGAGAGAATGGGACGGGGCGGAGTGAGAGAGAGAATGGGACGGAGCGGAGTGAGAGAGAGAATGGGACGGAGCGGAGTGAGGGAGAGAATGGGACGGAGCGGAGTGAGAGAGAGAATGGGACGGAACGGAGGGGAGTGAGAGAATGGGACGGAACGGAGTGAGAGAATGGGTCGGAGCGGAGTGAGAGAGAGAATGGGTCGGAGCGGAGTGAGAGAGAGAATGGGACGGAGCGGAGTGAGAGAGAGAATGGGACGGAGTGGACTGAGAGAATGGGACGGAACGGAGTGAGAGAGAGAATGGGACGGGGCGGAGTGAGAGAGAGAATGGGACGGGGCGGAGTGAGAGAGAGAATGGGGCGGGGCGGAGTGAGAGAGAGAATGGGACGGAGCGGAGTGAGAGAGAGAATGGGACGGGGGGGAGTGAGAGAGAGAATGGGACGGGGAGGAGTGAGAGAGAGAATGGGACGGGGCGGAGTGAGAGAGAGAATGGGACGGGGCGGAGTGAGAGAGAGAATGGGACGGGGCGGAGTGAGAGAGAGAATGGGGCGGGGCGGAGTGAGAGAGAGAATGGGACGGAGCGGAGTGAGAGAGAGAATGGGACGGCGGGGAGTGAGAGAGAGAATGGGACGGGGAGGAGTGAGAGAGAGAATGGGACGGGGCGGAGTGAGAGAGAGAATGGGACGGGGCGGAGTGAGAGAGAGAATGGGACGGGGCGGAGTGAGAGAGAGAATGGGACGGGGCGGAGTGAGAGAGAGAATGGGACGGGGCGGAGTGAGAGAGAGAATGGGACGGGGCGGAGTGAGAGAGAGAATGGGACGGAGCGCAGTGGGAGAGAGAATGGGTCGGGGCGGAGTGAGAGTGAGAATGGGACGGAGCGGAGTGAGAGAATGGGACGGGGCGGAGTGAGGGAGAGAATGGGACGGAGTGGAGTGAGGGAATGGGACGGAGCGGAGTGGGAGAGAGAATGGGACGGAGCGGAGTGAGAGAGAGAATGGCACGGAGCGGAGTGAGGGAGGGAATGGGACGGAGCGGAGTGAGAGAATGGGACGGAGCGGAGTGAGAGAATTGGACGGAACGGAGGGGAGTGAGAGAATGGGACGGAACGGAGTGAGAGAGAGAATGGGACGGAGCGGAGTGAGAGAGAGAATGGGACGGAGTGGAGTGAAAGAATGGGACGGAACGGAGGGGAGTGAGAGAATGGGACGGAACGGAGTGAGAGAGAGAATGGGACGGGGCGGAGTGAGAGAGAGAATGGGACGGGGCGGAGTGAGAGAGAGAATGGGACGGGGCGGAGTGAGAGAGAGAATGGGACGGAGCGGAGTGAGAGAGAGAATGGGACGGGGCGGAGTGAGAGAGAGAATGGGACGGGGCGGAGTGAGAGAGAGAATGGGAAGGGGCGGAGTGAGAGAGAGAATGGGACGGGGCGGAATGAGAGAGAGAATGGGACGGGGCGGAGTGAGAGAGAGAATGGGACGGGGCGGAGTGAGGGAGAGAATGGGACGGAGCGGAGTGAGAGAATGGGACGGAACGGAGAGAGAGAGAATGGGACGGAACGGAGAGAGAGAGAAAGGGACGGGGCGGAGTGAGAGAGAGAATGGGACGGGGCGGAGTGAGAGAGAGAATGGGACGGGGCGGAGTGAGAGAGAGAATGGGACGGGGCGGAGTGAGAGAGAGAATGGGACGGGGCGGAGTGAGAGAATGGGATGGAGCGGAGTGAGAGAGAGAATGGGACGGAGTGGAGTGAGAGAATGGGACGGAACGGAGGGGAGAGAGAGAATGGGACGGAAAGGATTGAGAGAGAGAATGGGACGGGGCGGAGTGAGAGAGAGAATGGGACGGGGCGGAGTGAGAGAGAGAATGGGACGGAGCGGAGTGAGAGAGAGAATGGGACGGAGCGGAGTGAGGGAGAGAATGGGACGGAGCGGAGTGAGAGAGAGAATGGGACGGAACGGAGGGGAGTGAGAGAATGGGACGGAACGGAGTGAGAGAATGGGTCGGAGCGGAGTGAGAGAGAGAATGGGTCGGAGCGGAGTGAGAGAGAGAATGGGACGGAGCGGAGTGAGAGAGAGAATGGGACGGAGTGGACTGAGAGAATGGGACGGAACGGAGTGAGAGAGAGAATGGGACGGGGCGGAGTGAGAGAGAGAATGGGACGGGGCGGAGTGAGAGAGAGAATGGGACGGGGCGGAGTGAGAGACAGAATGGGGCGGGGCGGAGTGAGAGAGAGAATGGGACGGAGCGGAGTGAGAGAGAGAATGGGACGGGGGGGAGTGAGAGAGAGAATGGGACGGGGAGGAGTGAGAGAGAGAATGGGACGGGGCGGAGTGAGAGAGAGAATGGGACGGGGCGGAGTGAGAGAGAGAATGGGACGGGGCGGAGTGAGAGAGAGAATGGGACGGGGCGGAGTGAGAGAGAGAATGGGACGGGGCGGAGTGAGAGAGAGAATGGGACGGAGCGGAGTGGGAGAGAGAATGGGACGGAGCGGAGTGAGAGAGAGAATGGCACGGAGCGGAGTGAGGGAGAGAATGGGACGGACCGGAGTGAGAGAATGGGACGGAGCGGAGTGAGAGAATTGGACGGAACGGAGGGGAGTGAGAGAATGGGACGGAACGGAGTGAGAGAGAGAATGGGACGGAGCGGAGTGAGAGAGAGAACGGGACGGAGTGGAGTGAGAGAATGGGACGGAACGGAGGGGAGTGAGAGAATGGGACGGAACGGAGTGAGAGAGAGAATGGGACGGGGCGGAGTGTGAGAGAGAATGGGACGGGGCGGAGTGTGAGAGAGAATGGAACGGTGCGGAGTGAGAGAGAGAATGGAACGGGGCGGAGTGAGAGAGAGAATGGGACGGGGCGGAGTGAGAGAGAGAATGGGACGGGGCGGAGTGAGTGAATGGGACGGAGCGGAGTGAGAGAGAGAATGGGACGGAGTGGAGTGAGAGAATGGGACGGAACGGAGGGGAGAGAGAGAATGGGACGGAACGGAGTGAGAGAGAGCATGGGACGGGGTGGAGTGAGAGAGAGAATGGGACGGGGCGGAGTGAGAGAATGGGACGGAGCGGAGTGAGAGAATGGGACGGAGCGGAGTGAGAGAATGGGACGGAACGGAGGGGAGTGAGAGAATGGGACGGAGCGGAGTGAGAGAGAGAATGGGACGGAGCGGAGTGAGAGAGAGAATGGGACGGAGCGGAGTGAGAGAGAGAATGGGACGGAGTGGAGTGAGAGAATGGGACGGAACGGAGGGGAGTGAGAGAATGGGACGGAACGGAGTGAGAGAGAGAATGGGACGGAGCGGAGTGAGAGAGAGAATCGGACGGAGTGGACTGAGAATGGGACGGAACGGAGTGAGAGAGAGAATGGGACGGGGCGGAGTGAGAGAGAGAATGGGACGGGGCGGAGTGAGAGAGAGAATGGGACGGGGCGGAGTGAGAGAGAGAATGGGGCGGGGCGGAGTGAGAGAGAGAATGGGACGGAGCGGAGTGAGAGAGAGAATGGGACGGGGCGGAGTGAGAGAGAGAATGGGACGGGGGGGAGTGAGAGAGAGAATGGGACGGGGCGGAGTGAGAGAGAGAATGGGACGGGGCGGAGTGAGAGAGAGAATGGGACGGGGCGGAGTGAGAGAGAGAATGGGACGGGGCGGAGTGAGAGAGAGAATGTGACGGGGCGGAGTGAGAGAGAGAATGGGACGGGGCGGAGTGAGAGAGAGAATGGGACGGGGCGGAGTGAGAGAGAGAATGGGACGGGGCGGAGTGAGAGAGAGAATGGGACGGGGCGGAGTGAGAGAGAGAATGGGACGGGGCGGAGTGAGAGAATGGGACGGAGCGGAGTGAGAGAGAGAATGGGACGGAGTGGAGTGAGAGAATGGTGCGGAACGGAGGGGAGAGAGAGAATGGGACGGAACGGATTGAGAGAGAGAATGGGACGGGTCGGAGTGAGAGAGAGAATGGGACGGAGCAGAGTGAGAGAGAGAATGGGACGGAGCAGAGTGAGAGAGAGAATGGGACGGAGTGGAGTGAGAGAATGGGACGGAACGGAGGGGGGAGAGAGAATGGGACGGAACGGATTGAGAGAGTGAATGGGACGGAGCGGAGTGAGAGAGAGAATGGGACGGAGTGGAGTGAGAGAATGGGACGGAACGGAGGGGAGAGAGAGAATGGGACGGAACGGAGTCAGAGAGAGAATGGGGCGGGGCGGAGTGAGAGAGAATGGGACGGGGCGGAGTGAGAGAGAGAATCGGACGGAGCGGAGTGAGAGAGAGAATCGGACGGAGCGGAGTGAGAGAATGGGACGGAACGGAGGGGAGTGAGAGAATGGGACGGAACGGAGTGAGAGAATGGGACGGAGCGGAGTGAGAGATAGAATGGGACGGAGTGGAGTGAGAGAATGGGACGGAGCGGAGTTAGAGAGAGAATGGGAAGGAGCGGAGTGAGAGAGAGAATGGGACGGAGCGGAGTGAGAGAGAGAATGGGACGGAGCGGAGTGAGAGAGAGAATGGGACGGAGCGGAGTGAGAGAGAGAATGGGACGGAGCGGAGTGAGAGAATGGGACGGAGCGGAGTGAGAGAATTGGACGGAGCGGAGTGAGAGAATGGGACGGAACGGAGGGGAGTGAGAGAATGGGACGGAACGGAGTGAGAGAGAGAATGGGACGGAGCGGAGTGAGAGAGAGAATGGGATGGAGTGGAGTGAGATAATGGGACGGAACGGAGGGGAGTGAGAGAATGGGACGGAACGGAGTGAGAGAGAGAATGGGACGGGGCGGAGTGAGAGAGAGAATGGGACGGGGCGGAGTGAGAGAGAGAATGGGACGGGGCGGAGTGAGAGAGAGAATGGGACGGGGCGGAGTGAGAGAGAGAATGGGACGGGCCGGAGTGAGAGAGAGAATGGGACGGGGCGGAGTGAGAGAGAATGGGACGGGGCGGAGTGAGAGAGAGAATGGGACGGGGCGGAGTGAGAGAGAGAATGGGACGGGGCGGAGTGAGAGAGAGAATGGGACGGGGCGGAGTGAGATTGAGAATGGGTCGGGGCGGAGTGAGAGTGAGAATGGGACGGAGCGGAGTGAGAGAATGGGACGGGGCGGAGTGAGAGAGAGAATGGGACGGGGCGGAGTGAGAGAGAGAATGGGACGGGGAGGAGTGAGATTGAGAATGGGTCGGGGCGGAGTGAGAGTGAGAATGGGACGGAGCGGAGTGAGAGAATGGGACGGGGCGGAGTGAGGGAGAGAATGGGACGGAGTGGAGTGAGAGAATGGGACGGAGCGGAGTGAGAGAGAGAATCGGAAGGAGCGGAGTGAGAGAGAGAATGGGACGGAGCGGAGTGAGAGAGAGAATGGCACGGAGCGGATTGAGGGAGAGAATGGGACGGAGCGGAGTGAGAGAATTGGACGGAGCGGAGTTAGAGAGAGAATGGGACGGGGCGGAGTGAGAGAGAGAATGGGACGGGGCGGAGTGAGAGAGAGAATGGGACGGGGCGGAGTGAGAGAGAGAATGGGACGGGGCGGAGTGAGAGAGAGAATGGGACGGGGCGGAGTGAGAGAGAGAATGGGACGGGGCGGAGTGAGAGTGAGAATGGGACGGAGCGGAGTGAGAGAATGGGACGGGGCGGAGTGAGGGAGAGAATGGGACGGAGCGGAGTGAGAGAATGGGACGGAACGGAGAGAGAGAGAATGGGACGGAACGGAGAGAGAGAGAATGGGACGGGGCGGAGTGAGAGAGATAATGGAACGGTGCGGAGTGAGAGAGAGAATGGAACGGGGCGGAGTGAGAGAGAGAATGGGACGGAGTGGAGTGAGAGAATGGGACGGAACGGAGGGGGGAGAGAGAATGGGACGGAACGGATTGAGAGAGTGAATGGGACGGAGCGGAGTGAGAGAGAGAATGGGACGGAGTGGAGTGAGAGAATGGGACGGAACGGAGGTGAGAGAGAGAATGGGACGGAACGGAGTCAGAGAGAGAATGGGGCGGGGCGGAGTGAGAGAGAATGGGACGGGGCGGAGTGAGAGAGAGAATCGGACGGAGCGGAGTGAGAGAGAGAATCGGACGGAGCGGAGTGAGAGAATGGGACGGAACGGAGGGGAGTGAGAGAATGGGACGGAACGGAGGGGAGTGAGAGAATGGGACGGAACGGAGTGAGAGAATGGGACGGAGCGGAGTGAGAGATAGAATGGGACGGAGTGGAGTGAGAGAATGGGACGGAGCGGAGTTAGAGAGAGAATGGGAAGGAGCGGAGTGAGAGAGAGAATGGGACGGAGCGGAGTGAGAGAGAGAATGGGACGGAGCGGAGTGAGAGAGAGAATGGGACGGAGCGGAGTGAGAGAATGGGACGGAGCGGAGTGAGAGAATTGGACGGAGCGGAGTGAGAGAATGGGACGGAACGGAGGGGAGTGAGAGAATGGGACGGAACGGAGTGAGAGAGAGAATGGGACGGAGCGGAGTGAGAGAGAGAATGGGATGGAGTGGAGTGAGATAATGGGACGGAACGGAGGGGAGTGAGAGAATGGGACGGAACGGAGGGGAGTGAGAGAATGGGACGGAACGGAGTGAGAGAGAGAATGGGACGGGGCGGAGTGAGAGAGAGAATGGGACGGGGCGGAGTGAGAGAGAGAATGGGACGGGGCGGAGTGAGAGAGAGAATGGGACGGGGCGGAGTGAGAGAGAGAATGGGACGGGGCGGAGTGAGAGAGAGAATGGGACGGGCCGGAGTGAGAGAGAGAATGGGACGGGGCGGAGTGAGAGAGAGAATGGGACGGGGCGGAGTGAGAGAGAGAATGGGACGGGGCGGAGTGAGAGAGAGAATGGGACGGGGCGGAGTGAGAGAGAGAATGGGACGGGGCGGAGTGAGATTGAGAATGGGTCGGGGCGGAGTGAGAGTGAGAATGGGACGGAGCGGAGTGAGAGAATGGGACGGGGCGGAGTGAGAGAGAGAATGGGACGGGGCGGAGTGAGAGAGAGAATGGGACGGGGCGGAGTGAGATTGAGAATGGGTCGGGGCGGAGTTAGAGTGAGAATGGGACGGAGCGGAGTGAGAGAATGGGACGGGGCGGAGTGAGGGAGAGAATGGGACGGAGTGGAGTGAGAGAATGGGACGGAGCGGAGTGAGAGAGAGAATCGGAAGGAGCGGAGTGAGAGAGAAAATGGGACGGAGCGGAGTGAGAGAGAGAATGGGACGGAGCGGAGTGAGGGAGAGAATGGGACGGAGCGGAGTGAGAGAGAGAATGGGACGGAACGGAGGGGAGTGAGAGAATGGGACGGAACGGAGTGAGAGAATGGGTCGGAGCGGAGTGAGAGAGAGAATGGGTCGGAGCGGAGTGAGAGAGAGAATGGGACGGAGCGGAGTGAGAGAGAGAATCGGACGGAGTGGACTGAGAGAATGGGACGGAACGGAGTGAGAGAGAGAATGGGACGGGGCGGAGTGAGAGAGAGAATGGGACGGGGCGGAGTGAGAGAGAGAATGGGACGGGGCGGAGTGAGAGACAGAATGGGGCGGGGCGGAGTGAGAGAGAGAATGGGACGGAGCGGAGTGAGAGAGAGAATGGGACGGGGGGGAGTGAGAGAGAGAATGGGACGGGGAGGAGTGAGAGAGAGAATGGGACGGGGCGGAGTGAGAGAGAGAATGGGACGGGGCGGAGTGAGAGAGAGAATGGGACGGGGCGGAGTGAGAGAGAGAATGGGACGGGGCGGAGTGAGAGAGAGAATGGGACGGGGCGGAGTGAGAGAGAGAATGGGACGGAGCGGAGTGGGAGAGAGAATGGGACGGAGCGGAGTGAGAGAGAGAATGGCACGGAGCGGAGTGAGGGAGAGAATGGGACGGACCGGAGTGAGAGAATGGGACGGAGCGGAGTGAGAGAATTGGACGGAACGGAGGGGAGTGAGAGAATGGGACGGAACGGAGTGAGAGAGAGAATGGGACGGAGCGGAGTGAGAGAGAGAACGGGACGGAGTGGAGTGAGAGAATGGGACGGAACGGAGGGGAGTGAGAGAATGGGACGGAACGGAGTGAGAGAGAGAATGGGACGGGGCGGAGTGTGAGAGAGAATGGGACGGGGCGGAGTGTGAGAGAGAATGGAACGGTGCGGAGTGAGAGAGAGAATGGAACGGGGCGGAGTGAGAGAGAGAATGGGACGGGGCGGAGTGAGAGAGAGAATGGGACGGGGCGGAGTGAGTGAATGGGACGGAGCGGAGTGAGAGAGAGAATGGGACGGAGTGGAGTGAGAGAATGGGACGGAACGGAGGGGAGAGAGAGAATGGGACGGAACGGAGTGAGAGAGAGCATGGGACGGGGTGGAGTGAGAGAGAGAATGGGACGGGGCGGAGTGAGAGAATGGGACGGAGCGGAGTGAGAGAATGGGACGGAGCGGAGTGAGAGAATGGGACGGAACGGAGGGGAGTGAGAGAATGGGACGGAGCGGAGTGAGAGAGAGAATGGGACGGAGCGGAGTGAGAGAGAGAATGGGACGGAGCGGAGTGAGAGAGAGAATGGGACGGAGTGGAGTGAGAGAATGGGACGGAACGGAGGGGAGTGAGAGAATGGGACGGAACGGAGTGAGAGAGAGAATGGGACGGAGCGGAGTGAGAGAGAGAATCGGACGGAGTGGACTGAGAATGGGACGGAACGGAGTGAGAGAGAGAATGGGACGGGGCGGAGTGAGAGAGAGAATGGGACGGGGCGGAGTGAGAGAGAGAATGGGACGGGGCGGAGTGAGAGAGAGAATGGGGCGGGGCGGAGTGAGAGAGAGAATGGGACGGAGCGGAGTGAGAGAGAGAATGGGACGGGGCGGAGTGAGAGAGAGAATGGGACGGGGGGGAGTGAGAGAGAGAATGGGACGGGGCGGAGTGAGAGAGAGAATGGGACGGGGCGGAGTGAGAGAGAGAATGGGACGGGGCGGAGTGAGAGAGAGAATGGGACGGGGCGGAGTGAGAGAGAGAATGTGACGGGGCGGAGTGAGAGAGAGAATGGGACGGGGCGGAGTGAGAGAGAGAATGGGACGGGGCGGAGTGAGAGAGAGAATGGGACGGGGCGGAGTGAGAGAGAGAATGGGACGGGGCGGAGTGAGAGAGAGAATGGGACGGGGCGGAGTGAGAGAATGGGACGGAGCGGAGTGAGAGAGAGAATGGGACGGAGTGGAGTGAGAGAATGGTGCGGAACGGAGGGGAGAGAGAGAATGGGACGGAACGGATTGAGAGAGAGAATGGGACGGGTCGGAGTGAGAGAGAGAATGGGACGGAGCAGAGTGAGAGAGAGAATGGGACGGAGCAGAGTGAGAGAGAGAATGGGACGGAGTGGAGTGAGAGAATGGGACGGAACGGAGGGGGGAGAGAGAATGGGACGGAACGGATTGAGAGAGTGAATGGGACGGAGCGGAGTGAGAGAGAGAATGGGACGGAGTGGAGTGAGAGAATGGGACGGAACGGAGGGGAGAGAGAGAATGGGACGGAACGGAGTCAGAGAGAGAATGGGGCGGGGCGGAGTGAGAGAGAATGGGACGGGGCGGAGTGAGAGAGAGAATCGGACGGAGCGGAGTGAGAGAGAGAATCGGACGGAGCGGAGTGAGAGAATGGGACGGAACGGAGGGGAGTGAGAGAATGGGACGGAACGGAGTGAGAGAATGGGACGGAGCGGAGTGAGAGATAGAATGGGACGGAGTGGAGTGAGAGAATGGGACGGAGCGGAGTTAGAGAGAGAATGGGAAGGAGCGGAGTGAGAGAGAGAATGGGACGGAGCGGAGTGAGAGAGAGAATGGGACGGAGCGGAGTGAGAGAGAGAATGGGACGGAGCGGAGTGAGAGAGAGAATGGGACGGAGCGGAGTGAGAGAATGGGACGGAGCGGAGTGAGAGAATTGGACGGAGCGGAGTGAGAGAATGGGACGGAACGGAGGGGAGTGAGAGAATGGGACGGAACGGAGTGAGAGAGAGAATGGGACGGAGCGGAGTGAGAGAGAGAATGGGATGGAGTGGAGTGAGATAATGGGACGGAACGGAGGGGAGTGAGAGAATGGGACGGAACGGAGTGAGAGAGAGAATGGGACGGGGCGGAGTGAGAGAGAGAATGGGACGGGGCGGAGTGAGAGAGAGAATGGGACGGGGCGGAGTGAGAGAGAGAATGGGACGGGGCGGAGTGAGAGAGAGAATGGGACGGGCCGGAGTGAGAGAGAGAATGGGACGGGGCGGAGTGAGAGAGAATGGGACGGGGCGGAGTGAGAGAGAGAATGGGACGGGGCGGAGTGAGAGAGAGAATGGGACGGGGCGGAGTGAGAGAGAGAATGGGACGGGGCGGAGTGAGATTGAGAATGGGTCGGGGCGGAGTGAGAGTGAGAATGGGACGGAGCGGAGTGAGAGAATGGGACGGGGCGGAGTGAGAGAGAGAATGGGACGGGGCGGAGTGAGAGAGAGAATGGGACGGGGAGGAGTGAGATTGAGAATGGGTCGGGGCGGAGTGAGAGTGAGAATGGGACGGAGCGGAGTGAGAGAATGGGACGGGGCGGAGTGAGGGAGAGAATGGGACGGAGTGGAGTGAGAGAATGGGACGGAGCGGAGTGAGAGAGAGAATCGGAAGGAGCGGAGTGAGAGAGAGAATGGGACGGAGCGGAGTGAGAGAGAGAATGGCACGGAGCGGATTGAGGGAGAGAATGGGACGGAGCGGAGTGAGAGAATTGGACGGAGCGGAGTTAGAGAGAGAATGGGACGGGGCGGAGTGAGAGAGAGAATGGGACGGGGCGGAGTGAGAGAGAGAATGGGACGGGGCGGAGTGAGAGAGAGAATGGGACGGGGCGGAGTGAGAGAGAGAATGGGACGGGGCGGAGTGAGAGAGAGAATGGGACGGGGCGGAGTGAGAGTGAGAATGGGACGGAGCGGAGTGAGAGAATGGGACGGGGCGGAGTGAGGGAGAGAATGGGACGGAGCGGAGTGAGAGAATGGGACGGAACGGAGAGAGAGAGAATGGGACGGAACGGAGAGAGAGAGAATGGGACGGGGCGGAGTGAGAGAGATAATGGAACGGTGCGGAGTGAGAGAGAGAATGGAACGGGGCGGAGTGAGAGAGAGAATGGGACGGAGTGGAGTGAGAGAATGGGACGGAACGGAGGGGGGAGAGAGAATGGGACGGAACGGATTGAGAGAGTGAATGGGACGGAGCGGAGTGAGAGAGAGAATGGGACGGAGTGGAGTGAGAGAATGGGACGGAACGGAGGTGAGAGAGAGAATGGGACGGAACGGAGTCAGAGAGAGAATGGGGCGGGGCGGAGTGAGAGAGAATGGGACGGGGCGGAGTGAGAGAGAGAATCGGACGGAGCGGAGTGAGAGAGAGAATCGGACGGAGCGGAGTGAGAGAATGGGACGGAACGGAGGGGAGTGAGAGAATGGGACGGAACGGAGGGGAGTGAGAGAATGGGACGGAACGGAGTGAGAGAATGGGACGGAGCGGAGTGAGAGATAGAATGGGACGGAGTGGAGTGAGAGAATGGGACGGAGCGGAGTTAGAGAGAGAATGGGAAGGAGCGGAGTGAGAGAGAGAATGGGACGGAGCGGAGTGAGAGAGAGAATGGGACGGAGCGGAGTGAGAGAGAGAATGGGACGGAGCGGAGTGAGAGAATGGGACGGAGCGGAGTGAGAGAATTGGACGGAGCGGAGTGAGAGAATGGGACGGAACGGAGGGGAGTGAGAGAATGGGACGGAACGGAGTGAGAGAGAGAATGGGACGGAGCGGAGTGAGAGAGAGAATGGGATGGAGTGGAGTGAGATAATGGGACGGAACGGAGGGGAGTGAGAGAATGGGACGGAACGGAGGGGAGTGAGAGAATGGGACGGAACGGAGTGAGAGAGAGAATGGGACGGGGCGGAGTGAGAGAGAGAATGGGACGGGGCGGAGTGAGAGAGAGAATGGGACGGGGCGGAGTGAGAGAGAGAATGGGACGGGGCGGAGTGAGAGAGAGAATGGGACGGGGCGGAGTGAGAGAGAGAATGGGACGGGCCGGAGTGAGAGAGAGAATGGGACGGGGCGGAGTGAGAGAGAGAATGGGACGGGGCGGAGTGAGAGAGAGAATGGGACGGGGCGGAGTGAGAGAGAGAATGGGACGGGGCGGAGTGAGAGAGAGAATGGGACGGGGCGGAGTGAGATTGAGAATGGGTCGGGGCGGAGTGAGAGTGAGAATGGGACGGAGCGGAGTGAGAGAATGGGACGGGGCGGAGTGAGAGAGAGAATGGGACGGGGCGGAGTGAGAGAGAGAATGGGACGGGGCGGAGTGAGATTGAGAATGGGTCGGGGCGGAGTTAGAGTGAGAATGGGACGGAGCGGAGTGAGAGAATGGGACGGGGCGGAGTGAGGGAGAGAATGGGACGGAGTGGAGTGAGAGAATGGGACGGAGCGGAGTGAGAGAGAGAATCGGAAGGAGCGGAGTGAGAGAGAAAATGGGACGGAGCGGAGTGAGAGAGAGAATGGCACGGAGCGGATTGAGGGAGAGAATGGGACGGAGCGGAGTGAGAGAATTGGACGGAGCGGAGTGAGAGAGAGAATGGGACGGGGCGGAGTGAGAGATAGAATGGGACGGGGCGGAGTGAGAAAGAGAATGGGACGGGGCGGAGTGAGAGAGAGAATGGGACGGGGCGGAGTGAGAGAGAGAATGGGACGGGGCGGAGTGAGAGAGAGAATGGGACGGGGCGGAGTGAGAGAGAGAATGGGACGGGGAGGAGTGAGAGAGAGAATGGGACGGGGCGGAGTGAGAGAGAGAATGGGACGGGGCGGAGTGAGAGTGAGAATGGGACGGAGCGGAGTGAGAGAATGGGACGGGGCGGAGTGAGGGAGAGAATGGGACGGAGCGGAGTGAGAGAATGGGACGGAACGGAGAGAGAGAGAATGGGACGGAACGGAGAGAGAGAGAATGGGACGGGGCGGAGTGAGAGAGAGAATGGAACGTTGCGGAGTGAGAGAGAGAATGGAACGGGGCGGAGTGAGAGAGAGAATGGGACGGGGCGGAGTGAGAGAGAGAATGGGACGGGGCGGAGTGAGTGAATGGGACGGAGCGGAGTGAGAGAGAGAATGGGACGGAGTGGAGTGAGAGAATGGGACGGAACGGAGGGGAGAGAGAGAATGGGACGGAACAGAGTGAGAGAGAGAATGGGACGGGGCGGAGTGAGAGAGAGAATGGGACGGGGCGGAGTGAGAGAATGGGACGGAGCGGAGTGAGAGAATGGGACGGAGCGGAGTGAGAGAATGGGACGGAGCGGAGTGAGAGAATGGGACGGAACGGAGGGGAGTGAGAGAATGGGACGGAGCGGAGTGAGAGAGAGAATGGGACGGAGCGGAGTGAGAGAGAGAATGGGACGGAGTGGAGTGAGAGAATGGGACGGAACGGAGGGGAGTGAGAGAATGGGACGGAACGGAGTGAGAGAGAGAATGGGACGGGGCGGAGTGAGAGAGAGAATGGGACGGGGCGGAGTGAGAGAGAGAATGGGACGGGGCGGAGTGAGAGAGAGAATGGGACGGGGCGGAGTGAGAGAGAGAATGGGACGGGGCGGAGTGAGAGAGAGAATGGGACGGGGCGGAGTGAGAGAGAGAATGGGACGGGGCGGAGTGAGAGAGAGAATGGGACGGGGCGGAGTGAGAGAGAGAATGGGACGGGGCGGAGTGAGAGAGAGAATGGGACGGGGCGGAGTGAGAGAGAGAATGGGACGGGGCGGAGTGAGAGAGAGAATGGGACGGGGCGGAGTGAGAGAGAGAATGGGTCGGGGCGGAGTGAGAGTGAGAATGGGACGGGGCGGAGTGAGGGAGAGAATGGGACGGAGTGGAGTGAGAGAATGGGACGGAGCGGAGTGGGAGAGAGAATGGGACGGAGCGAAGTGAGAGAGAGAATGGCACGGAGCGGAGTGAGGGAGAGAATGGGACGGAGCGGAGTGAGAGAATGGGACGGAGCGGAGTGAGAGAATTGGACGGAACGGAGGGGAGTGAGAGAATGGGACGGAACGGAGCGAGAGAGAGAATGGGACGGAGCGGAGTGAGAGAGAGAATGGGACGGAGTGGAGTGAGAGAATGGGACGGAACGGAGGGGAGTGAGAGAATGGGACGGAACGGAGTGAGAGAGAGAATGGGACGGGGCGGAGTGAGAGAGAGAATGGGACGGGGCGGAGTGAGAGAGTGAATGGGACGGGGCGGAGTGAGAGAGAGAATGGGACGGAGCGGAGTGAGAGAGAGAATGGGACGGGGCGGAGTGAGAGAGAGAATGGGACGGGGGGGAGTGAGAGAGAGAATGGGACGGGGCGGAGTGAGAGAGAGAATGGGACGGGGCGGAATGAGAGAGAGAATGGGACGGGGCGGAGTGAGAGAGAGAATGGGACGGGGCGGAGTGAGGGAGAGAATGGGACGGAGCGGAGTGAGAGAATGGGACGGAACGGAGAGAGAGAGAATGGGACGGAACGGAGAGAGAGAATGGGACGGGGCGGAGTGAGAGAGAGAATGGGACGGGGCGGAGTGAGAGAGAGAATGGGACGGGGCGGAGTGAGAGAGAGAATGGGACGGGGCGGAGTGAGAGAGAGAATGGGACGGGGCGGAGTGAGAGAGAGAATGGGACGGGGCGGAGTGAGAGAATGGGATGGAGCGGAGTGAGAGAGAGAATGGGACGGAGTGGAGTGAGAGAATGGGACGGAACGGAGGGGAGAGAGAGAATGGGACGGAAAGGATTGAGAGAGAGAATGGGACGGGGCGGAGTGAGAGAGAGAATGGGACGGGGCGGAGTGAGAGAGAGAATGGGACGGAGCGGAGTGAGAGAGAGAATGGGACGGAGCGGAGTGAGGGAGAGAATGGGACGGAGCGGAGTGAGAGAGAGAATGGGACGGAACGGAGGGGAATGAGAGAATGGGACGGAACGGAGTGAGAGAATGGGTCGGAGCGGAGTGAGAGAGAGAATGGGTCGGAGCGGAGTGAGAGAGAGAATGGGACGGAGCGGAGTGAGAGAGAGAATGGGACGGAGTGGACTGAGAGAATGGGACGGAACGGAGTGAGAGAGAGAATGGGACGGGGCGTAGTGAGAGAGAGAATGGGACGGGGCGGAGTGAGAGAGAGAATGGGACGGGGCGGAGTGAGAGAGAGAATGGGGCGGGGCGGAGTGAGAGAGAGAATGGGACGGAGCGGAGTGAGAGAGAGAATGGGACGGGGGGGAGTGAGAGAGAGAATGGGACGGGGAGGAGTGAGAGAGAGAATGGGACGGGGCGGAGTGAGAGAGAGAATGGGACGGGGCGGAGTGAGAGAGAGAATGGGACGGGGCGGAGTGAGAGAGAGAATGGGGCGGGGCGGAGTGAGAGAGAGAATGGGACGGAGCGGAGTGAGAGAGAGAATGGGACGGGGGGGAGTGAGAGAGAGAATGGGACGGGGAGGAGTGAGAGAGAGAATGGGACGGGGCGGAGTGAGAGAGAGAATGGGACGGGGCGGAGTGAGAGAGAGAATGGGACGGGGCGGAGTGAGAGAGAGAATGGGACGGGGCGGAGTGAGAGAGAGAATGGGACGGGGCGGAGTGAGAGAGAGAATGGGACGGAGCGCAGTGGGAGAGAGAATGGGTCGGGGCGGAGTGAGAGTGAGAATGGGACGGAGCGGAGTGAGAGAATGGGACGGGGCGGAGTGAGGGAGAGAATGGGACGGAGTGGAGTGAGGGAATGGGACGGAGCGGAGTGGGAGAGAGAATGGGACGGAGCGGAGTGAGAGAGAGAATGGCACGGAGCGGAGTGAGGGAGGGAATGGGACGGAGCGGAGTGAGAGAATGGGACGGAGCGGAGTGAGAGAATTGGACGGACGGAGGGGAGTGAGAGAATGGGACGGAACGGAGTGAGAGAGAGAATGGGACGGAGCGGAGTGAGAGAGAGAATGGGACGGAGTGGAGTGAGAGAATGGGACGGAACGGAGGGGAGTGAGAGAATGGGACGGAACGGAGTGAGAGAGAGAATGGGACGGGGCGGAGTGAGAGAGAGAATGGGACGGGGCGGAGTGAGAGAGAGAATGGGACGGGGCGGAGTGAGAGAGAGAATGGGACGGAGCGGAGTGAGAGAGAGAATGGGACGGGGCGGAGTGAGAGAGAGAATGGGACGGGGCGGAGTGAGAGAGAGAATGGGACGGGGCGGAGTGAGAGAGAGAATGGGACGGGGCGGAGTGAGAGAGAGAATGGGACGGGGCGGAGTGAGAGAGAGAATGGGACGGGGCGGAGTGAGGGAGAGAATGGGACGGAGCGGAGTGAGAGAATGGGACGGAACGGAGAGAGAGAGAATGGGACGGAACGGAGAGAGAGAGAATGGGACGGGGCGGAGTGAGAGAGAGAATGGGACGGGGCGGAGTGAGAGAGAGAATGGGACGGGGCGGAGTGAGAGAGAGAATGGGACGGGGCGGAGTGAGAGAGAGAATGGGACGGGGCGGAGTGAGAGAGAGAATGGGACGGGGCGGAGTGAGAGAATGGGATGGAGCGGAGTGAGAGAGAGAATGGGACGGAGTGGAGTGAGAGAATGGGACGGAACGGAGGGGAGAGAGAGAATGGGACGGAAAGGATTGAGAGAGAGAATGGGACGGGGCGGTGTGAGAGAGAGAATGGGACGGGGCGGAGTGAGAGAGAGAATGGGACGGAGCGGAGTGAGAGAGAGAATGGGACGGAGCGGAGTGAGGAGAGAGAATGGGACGGAGCGGAGTGAGAGAGAGAATGGGACGGAGCGGAGTGGGAGAGAGAATGGGACGGAACGGAGTGAGAGAATGGGTCGGAGCGGAGTGAGAGAGAGAATGGGTCGGAGCGGAGTGAGAGAGAGAATGGGACGGAGCGGAGTGAGAGAGAGAATGGGACGGAGTGGACTGAGAGAATGGGACGGACGGAGTGAGAGAGAGAATGGGACGGGGCGGAGTGAGAGAGAGAATGGTACGGGGCGGAGTGAGAGAGAGAATGGGACGGGCGGAGTGAGAGAGAGAATGGGCGGGCGGAGTGAGAGAGAGAATGGGGACGGAGCGGAGTGAGAGAGAGAATGGGACGGGGGGAGTGAGAGAGAGAATGGGACGGGAGGAGTGAGAGAGAATGGGACGGAGCGGAGTGAGAGAGAGAATGGGACGGAGCGGAGTGAGAGAGAGATGGGACGGGAGCGGAGTGAGAGAGAGAATGGGACGGACGGAGTGAGAGAGAGAATGGGACGGGGCGGAGTGAGAGAGAGAATGGGACGGGGCGGAGTGAGAGAGAGAATGGGACGGAGCGGAGTGGGAGAGAATGGGACGGAGCGGAGTGAGAGAGAGAATGGGACGGAGCGGAGTGAGAGAGAGAATGGGACGGAGCGGAGTGGGAGAGAATGGGACGGAGCGGAGTGAGAGAGAGAATGGGAACGGAGGGGAGTGAGAGAATGGGACGGACCGGAGTGGGAGAGAGAATGGGACGGGCGGAGTGAGAGAGAGAATGGGACGGGGCGAGTGGAGTGAGAGAATGGGACGGAGCGGAGTGGAGAGAGAGAATGGGACGGAGCGGAGTGAGAGAGAGAATGGACGGGGGCGGAGTGAGAGAGAGAATGGGACGGGGCGGAGTGAGAGAGAGAATGGGACGGGCGGAGTGAGAGAGAGAATGGGACGGGGCGGAGTGAGAGAGAGAATGGGACGGGGCGGAGTGAGAGAGAGAATGGGACGGGGCGGAGTGAGAGAGAGAATGGGACGGGGCGGAGTGAGAGAGAGAATGGGACGGGCGGAGTGAGAGAGAGAATGGGACGGGGCGGAGTGAGAGAGAGAATGGGACGGGGCGGAGTGAGAGAGAGAATGGGACGGAGCGGAGTGAGAGAGAGAATGGGACGGAGCGGAGTGAGAGAGAGAATGGGACGGAGCGGAGTGAGAGAGAGAATGGGACGGGGCGGAGTGAGAGAGAGAATGGGACGGGGCGGAGTGAGAGAGAGAATGGGACGGAGCGGAGTGAGAGAATGGGACGGAGCGGAGTGAGAGAGAGAATGGGACGGAGCGGAGTGAGAGAGAGAATGGGACGGAGCGGAGTGAGAGAGAGAATGGGACGGGGCGGAGTGAGAGAGAGAATGGGACGGGGCGGAGTGAGAGAGAGAATGGGACGGGGCGGAGTGAGAGAGAGAATGGGACGGAGCGGAGTGAGAGAGAATGGGACGGAGGCGGAGTGAGAGAGAATGGGAACGGAGCGGAGTGAGAGAGAGAATGGGACGGGGCGGAGTGAGAGAGAATGGGACGGAGCGGAGTGAGAGAGAGAATGGGACGGGAGTGGAGTGAGAGAATGGGACGGAGCGGAGTGAGAGAGAGAATGGGACGGAGCGGAGTGAGAGAGAGAATGGGACGGTGCGGAGTGAGGAGAGAGAATGGGACGGGGCGGAGTGTGAGAGAGAATGGGACGGGAGCGGAGTGAGAGAGAGAATGGGACGGAGCGGAGTGAGAGAGAGAATGGGACGGAGCGGAGTGAGAGAATGGGACGGAGCGGAGGTGAGAGAGAGAATGTGACGGTGCGGAGTGAGAGAGAGACTGGGACGGGGCGGAGTGAGAGAGAGAATGGGACGGGGCGGAGTGAGAGAGAGAATGGGACGGAGCGGAGTGAGAGAGAGAATGGGACGGGGCGGAGTGAGAGAGAGAATGGGACGGGGCGGAGTGAGAGAGAGAATGGGACGGGGCGGAGTGAGAGAGAGAATGGGACGGGGCGGAGTGAGAGAGAGAATGGGACGGGGCGGAGTGAGAGAGAGAATGGGACGGGGCGGAGTGAGAGAGAGAATGGGACGGGGCGGAGTGAGAGAGAGAATGGGACGGGGCGGAGTGAGAGAGAGAATGGGACGGGGCGGAGTGAGAGAGAGAATGGGACGGGGCGGAGTGAGAGAGAGAATGGGACGGGGCGGAGTGAGAGAGAGAATGGGACGGGGCGGAGTGAGAGAGAGAATGGGACGGGGCGGAGTGAGAGAGAGAATGGGACGGGGCGGAGTGAGAGAGAGAATGGGACGGGGCGGAGTGAGAGAGAGAATGGGACGGGGCGGAGTGAGAGAGAGAATGGGACGGGGCGGAGTGAGAGAGAGAATGGGACGGGGCGGAGTGAGAGAGAGAATGGGACGGGGCGGAGTGAGAGAGAGAATGGGACGGGGCGGAGTGAGAGAGAGAATGGGACGGGGCGGAGTGAGAGAGAGAATGGGACGGGGCGGAGTGAGAGAGAATGGGACGGGGCGGAGTGAGAGAGAGAATGGGACGGGGCGGAGTGAGAGAGAGAAGGGACGGGCGGAGGGGAGAGAGAGAATGGGACGGGACGGAGTGAGAGAGAGAATGGGACGGGGCGGAGTGAGAGAGAGAATGGGACGGGCGGAGTGAGAGAGAGAATGGGACGGAGCGGAGTGAGAGAGAATGGGACGGAGCGGAGTGAGAGAATGGGACGGAGCGGAGTGAGAGAGAGAATGGGACGGAGCGGAGTGAGTGAGAGAATGGGACGGACGGAGTGAGAGAGAGAATGGGACGGAGCGGAATGAGAGAGAGAATGGGACGGAGTGGAGTGAGAGAATGGGACGGATCGGAGGGGAGTGAGAGAATGGGACGTAAAGGAGTGAAAGAGAGAATGGGACGGGGCGGAGTGAGAGAGAGAATGGGACGGGGCGGAGTGAGACAGAGAATGGGACCGGGCGGAGTGAGAGAGAGAATGGGACGGGGCGGAGTGAGAGAGAGAATGGGACGGGCGGAGTGAGAGAGAGAATGGGACGGGGCGGAGTGAGAGAGAGAATGGGACGGGCGGAGTGAGAGAGAGAATGGGACGGGGCGGAGTGAGAGAGAGAATGGGACGGAGCGGAGTGAGAGAGAGAATGGGACGGGCGGAGTGAGAGAGAGAATGGGACGGGGCGGAGTGAGAGAGAGAATGGGACGGGGCGGAGTGAGAGAGAGAATGGGACGGAGCGGAGAGAGAGAGAATGGGACGGAGCGGAGTGAGAGAGAGAATGGGACGGAGCGGAGTGAGAGAGAGAATGGGACGGGGAGTGAGAGAGAGAATGGGACGGAGCGGAGTGAGAGAGAGAATGGGACGGAGCGGAGTGAGAGAGAGAATGGGACGGAGCGGAGTGAGAGAGAGAATGGGACGGGCGGAGTGAGAGAGAGAATGGGACGGAGCGGAGTGGGAGAGAGAATGGGACGGAGCGGAGTGAGAGAGAGAATGGGACGGAGCGGAGTGGGAGAGAGAATGGGACGGAGCGGAGTGGAGAGAGAATGGGACGGGTCGGAGTGAGAGAGAGAATGGGACGAGGGAGAGAGAGAATGGGACGGAGCGGAGTGAGAGAGAGAATGGGACGGAGCGGAGTGAGAGAGAGATGGGACGGAGCTGGAGTGAGAGAGAATGGGACGGGGCGGATTGAGAGAGAGAATGGGACGGGGCGGAGTGAGAGAGAGAATGGGACGGGGCGGAGTGAGAGAGAGAATGGGACGGGAGCGGAGTGAGAGAGAGATGTGACGGAGCGGAGTGAGAGAGAAATGGGACGGAGTGGAGTGAGAGAAATGGGACGGAACGGAGTGAGAGAGAGAATGGGACGGGCGGAGTGAGAGAGAGAATGGGACGGGGCGGAGTGAGAGAGAGAATGGGACGGGCGGAGTGAGAGAGAGAATGGGACGGAGCGGAGTGAGAGAGAGAATGGGACGGAGCGGAGTGAGAGAGAGAATGGGACGGACGGAGGGAGAGAGAGAATGGGACGGAGCGGAGTGAGAGAGAGAATGGGACGGAGCGGAGTGAGAGAGAGAATGGGACGGAGCGGAGTGAGAGAGAGAATGGGACGGAGCGGAGTGAGAGAGAGAATGGGACGGAGCGGAGTGAGAGAGAGAATGGGACGGAGCGGAGTGAGAGAGAGAATGGGACGGAGCGGAGTGAGAGAGAGAATGGGACGGGCGGAGTGAGAGAGAGAATGGGACGGGGCGGAGTGAGAGAGAGAATGGGACGGGGCGGAGTGAGAGAGAGAATGGGACGGGGCGGAGTGAGAGAGAGAATGGGACGGGGCGGAGTGGGAGAGAGAATGGGACGGGGCGGAGTGGGAGAGAGAATGGGACGGAGCGGAGTGGGAGAGAGAATGGGACGGAGCGGAGTGGGAGAGAGAATGGGACGGAGCGGAGTGGGAGAGAGAATGGGACGGAGCGGAGTGGAGAGAGAATGGGACGGAGCGGAGTGGAGAGAGAATGGGACGGAGCGGAGTGGGAGAGAGAATGGGACGGAGCGGAGTGGGAGAGAGAATGGGACGGAGCGGAGTGGGAGAGAGAATGGGACGGAGCGGAGTGGGAGAGAGAATGGGACGGAGCGGAGTGGGAGAGAGAATGGGACGGAGCGGAGTGGGAGAGAGAATGGGACGGAGCGGAGTGGAGAGAGAATGGACGGAGCGGAGTGGGAGAGAGAATGGGACGGAGCGGAGTGGGAGAGAGAATGGGACGGAGCG
>NC_054480.1:94650860-94653360 GCF_017639515.1 Carcharodon carcharias | reverse complement strand
CACACACATATAAAAACACACACACATATAAAACACACACAAACACACACACACACACAAATAAAAATACACACACACACACACATATAAAAATACACACAAACACACACACACATAAAAATACACAAACACACACACACATATAAAAACACACACACAAACACACACACACACACATAAAAACACACACACATATAAGAACAAACACACACACATATAAAAACACACACACAAACAGACATATAAAAACACACACACACACACGTATAAAAACACACACACACACACATAAAAACGCGCACACAAACACATAAAAACACACACACACATATAAACACATACACACACACACATATAAAAACATACACACACACACACACATAAAAACACACACACACACACACATGAAAACACACATACATATAAAAACACACACACACACACACATATAAAAACACACACACACACATATAAAAACACACGCACACACATAAAAACACACACACACACACATAAATACACACAAACGCACACACATATAAAAACTCACACATATAAAAACACACACACATATAAAAACACACACACAAACACACAAAACTCACATGTAAACACACACACACATATAAAAACACACACACAAACACACAAACACACATATAAAAACACACACACACACAAACACACATACATATAAAAACACACACACACGCACATATAAAAACACACAAACACACACACACACATATATAAAAACAAACACACACACATGCACACACACATATATAAACACACACACATACATAAAATCACACACACAAACACACACACACAAACATATATAAAAAAACACACACACACATATATAAAAACACACACACACACACACACACATATAATTAAACAAACACACACACACATATATAAAAACACACACACACATAAATAAAAACACACACACACATATATAAAAACACGCACAGACACACACATACATATATAAAAACACACACACACACACACGCATATAAAAACGCACACACACACACACACACACACATAAAAACACACACACATATTAAAACACACACACACAAATAAAAACACACACACACACACACATATAAAAACACACACACATATATAAAAAACACACACACACATATATATAAACACACACACACACATATAAAAACACATACACATACACATATATATATAAAAACACACACAAACATGTATAAAAAAACACACTCACATGTATAAAAAAACACACACACACATATAAAAACACACACACACACATATATAAAAACACACAGACACACAAAATAAAAACACACACACACACGGACATATAAAAACACACACACACACACATATAAAAACACACACACACACATATATAAACACACACACACACACACACACACATATAAACACACACACGCATATAAAAACACACAAACACACACACACACACACAAACATATAAAAACACACACAGACGCACACAAACACATATAAAAACACACACACAAACACACAAAACACACATATAAACACACACACACATATAAAAACACACACACAAACACGCACACACATATAAAAACACACACACACACACACACATAAAAATAAAAACACACACACACGCACACATATAAAAACACAAAAACACATACACACACACACATATAAAAACACACACACCCACATGCACACACTCATATATAAACACACACACACACATACATTAAATCACACACACAAACACACACACACACATATATAAACACACACACACACACATATATATAAAAACACACACACACACACATATAAAAACACACACACACACATATAAAGAAACACACAAACAGACACACATATATAAAAACACACACACACACACATAAATAAAAACACACAGACACACATATATAAAAACACACACACACACACATATATATATAAAAACACACACACACACATATAAAAACACACACACACATATAAAAACACACGCACACACATATAAAAACACACACACACATAAAAACACATACACACACAAACATATAAAAACACACACACACACATATAAAAACACACACACACACATATGAAAACACACACACACACATAGAAAAACACACACACACACATATAAAAACACAGACACACACACACATAAAAACACACACACACACACACACACACATATATAAAAACACACACAAACACACACACACATAAAAATACACAAACACACACACATATATAAGAACACACACACACATAAAAACACACGCACACAAATACACACACACACACAAACACACATATATAAAAACACACACACACACAAACACATAAAAACACACAATCAGACACACATATAAAAACACACAAACACACACACACACACATATATAAAAACACACACACACACATATAGAAACACACACACACACACATATATAAAAACACACAC
>NC_054480.1:94640860-94645860 GCF_017639515.1 Carcharodon carcharias | reverse complement strand
CATATATAATCAAACACACACACACACACACACACATATATAAAAACACACACACAAACACACCCACACAAGTATAAAAAGACACACACACACATATATAAAAACACACACACACAAACACACACACATAAAAACACACACACAAACATATAAAAACACACACAAACATACACACACACACACACATAAAAGCACACACACACACGTAGAAAAACACACACACACACATAGAAAAACGCACATATACACACACATAGAAAAACACACACACACGCACATAGAAACAGACAGACACACACACACATAGAAAAACACAAACACACACATACACATAGAAAAACACACACACACACACATCGAAAAATACACACAAACACACGTAGAAAAACACACACACACAAACATAGAAACACACACACACACACACACACATAAAAACATACACACACACACACACACACACATAGAAAAACGCACACACACACACACATAGAAAAACACACACACACACACACAGAAAAACACACACACACACACATAGAAACACACACACACACACACACAAACATAGAAAAACACACACACACATAGAAAAATACACACAAACACACACACACATATAAAAACACACACACACACATATAAAAACACACACACACATATAAAAACACACACACACATAAAAACACATACACACACAAACATATAAAACACACACACACACACACATATAAAAACACACACACACACACATATGAAAACACACACACACACATACAAAAACACACACACACACACATATAAAAACAAAGACACACACACACATAAAAAAACACACACACACATTTATAAAGACACACACACACACACACACACATATATAAAAACACACACACACACACACATATATAAAACACACACACACACATATATAAACACATACACACACACACACACATATAAAAACACACACAAACACACACATATATATAAAAACACACACACATGTATAAAAACACACACACACATATAAAAACACACACACGCACACATATAAAAACACACACACACACACATATATAAAAACACACACACACACATATGTAAAAACATACACACACACACAAACACACACACACACATATATAAACACATACACAAACACACACACACACATATAAAAACACACACAAACACACACATATATATAAAAACACACACACACATGTATAAAAACACACACACACACATATAAAAACACACACACGCACACATATAAAAACACACACACACATATATAAACACACACACACACATATGTAAAAACACACACACACACATACACATATAACAACACACACACACACAAATATAAAAACACACACACGCACACACACATATATAAAAACACAGGCGCGCACACACACACACATATGTATAAAAACACACACACACACAAATATATAAAAACACACAAACACATATATAAAAACAGACACACACACACAAAGACATATATAAAAACACACACACCCCCACACACACATAAATATATAAAAACACACACGCACACACATACACACGCACACATATATAAAAACACACACACACACACACATATAAAAACACACACACACACATAAAAACACACGCACACAAATACACACACACACAAACACACATATATAAAAACACACACACACACAAACACATAAAAACACACAATCAGACACACTTATAAAAACACACAAACACACACACACACACATATATAAAAACACACACACACATAAATAAAAAAACACACACACACACACATATATAAACACACACACACACACACATATATAAACACACACACACACACATATATAAAAACACACACACACACACACATATATAAAAACACACACACACACAAACACATATATAAAAACAAACACACACACATATATAAAAACACACACACACACACACATATATAAACACACACACACACACACATATATAAACACACACACACACACATATATAAAAACACACACACACACACACATATAAAAACACACACACACACAAACACATATATAAAAACAAACACACATAAACATAGAAAAACACACACACACACACACATAGAAAAACACACACACACACATACAGAGAAAAACGCAAACACACACACACTTAGAAAAAAACACACACACACACACATAGAAAAGCACACACACACACATAGAAAAACACACACACACACACATAGAAAAAGACACACACACATAGCTAAACACACACACACACACGCATATAAAAAACACACACACACACATTTAAAAACACACAAACACAGACACACACACATATAAAAACACACACACACACACACACACACATATAAAAACACACACACACACATACACATATAAAAACACACACACACACACATATATAAAAACACACACACGCACACACACATATATAAAAACACAGGCGCACACACACACACATTTATATAAAAGCACACACACACACAAATATATAAAAACACACAAACACATATATAAAAACAGACACACACACACAAAGACATATATAAAAACACACACACCCCCACACACACATAAATATATAAAAACACACACGCACACACGTACACACGCACACATATATAAAAACACACACACACACACACATATAAAAACACACACACACACATAAAAACACACGCACACAAATACACACACACACACAAACACACATATATAAAAACACACACACACACAAACACATAAAAACACACAATCAGATACACATATAAAAACACACAAACACACACACACACACATATATAAAAACACACACACACACATAAATAAAAACACACACACACACACATATATAAACACACACACACACACACATATAAAAACACACACACACACATAAAAACACACGCACACAAATACACACACACACACAAACACACATATATAAAAACACACACACACACAAACACATAAAAACACACAATCAGACACACATATAAAAACACACAAACACACACACACACACACATATATAAAAACACACACACACACATATATATAAAAACACACACACGCACACATATATAAAAACACACACACACACACATATATAAAAACACACACACACACAAACACATATATAAAAACACACACACACACATATAAAAACACACACACACACACATATGAAAACACACACACACACATAGAAAAACACACACACACACATATAAAAACACAGACACACACACACATAAAAACACACACACACACATTTATAAAAACACACACACACACACACACATATATAAAAACACACACACACACACATATATAAAACACACACACACACACATATATAAAAACACACACACGCACACACACATATATAAAAACACAGGCGCACACACACACACATATATATAAAAGCACACACACACACAAATATAAAAAAACACACAAACACATATATAAAACAGACACACACACACAAAGACATATATAAAAACACACACACCCCCACACACACATAAATATATAAAAACACACACGCACACACATACACACGCACACATATATAATAACACACACACACACATATAAAAACACACACACACACATAAAAACACACGCACACAAATACACACACACACAAACACACATATATAAAAACACACACACACACAAACACATAAAAACACACAATCAGACACACTTATAAAAACACACAAACACACACACACACACACATATATAAAAACACACACACACACATAAATAAAAACACACACACACACATATATAAACACACACACACACACACATATATAAACACACACACACACACACATATATAAAAACACACACACACACACATATATAAAAACACACACACACACAAACACATATATAAACACAAACACACACACATATATAAAAACACACACACAATCACACACAGAAAAACACACACACAGATACAAACACATATATAAAACACACACACACATATAAAAAACACACACACATACACATATATAAAAACACACACACACACATATAAAAACACACACACACACACACACACATAAACACACACACACACACACACATATAAAAACACAAACACACACACATATAAAAAGACACACACACACATTTAAAAACACACACACACACAGATAAAAACACACGCACACACATATAAAAACACACACACATATAAAAACACACACACACATATAAAAACACACACACACATATAAAAACACACACACATATATAAACACACACACACACACGCATATAAAAACACACACAAACACACACACACATAAAAACACACACACACATATATAAACACACACACACAAACACACACACACGCATATAAAAACACACACACGCACACACATATAAAAACACACACACATATAAAACACACACACACACATGTAAAAACACACACACACACATATAAAAACACACACACACACATATAAAAACACACACACACATATATAAACACACACACACACACGCATATAAAAACACACACAAACAAACACACACACACACACATATAAAAACACACACACATATAAAAACACACACACATATATAAAAACACACACACACACATATATATAAAAACACACACACACACACACACATATAAAAACACACACACACACACATATATGAAAACATACACACACACAAACACAACACACACACATATATAAAAACACACACACACAAATATAAAAACACTCACACACACACATATAAAAACACACACAAACAAACACACACACACACACATATAAAAACACACACACATATAAAAACACACACACATATATAAAAACACACACACACATATATATAAAAACACACACACACACACATATATAAAAACACACACACACACATATATGAAAACATACACAT
>NC_054480.1:94628360-94635860 GCF_017639515.1 Carcharodon carcharias | reverse complement strand
TAAAAACACACACACACACAAACACATATATAAAAACAAACACACACACATATATAAAAACACACACACACACACACATATATAAACACACACACACACACACATATATAAACACACACACACACACATATATAAAAACACACACACACACACACATATAAAAACACACACACACACAAACACATATATAAAAACAAACACACATAAACATAGAAAAACACACACACACACACACATAGAAAAACACACACACACACATACAGAGAAAAACGCAAACACACACACACTTAGAAAAAAACACACACACACACACATAGAAAAGCACACACACACACATAGAAAAACACACACACACACACATAGAAAAAGACACACACACATAGCTAAACACACACACACACACGCATATAAAAAACACACACACACACATTTAAAAACACACAAACACAGACACACACACATATAAAAACACACACACACACACACACACACATATAAAAACACACACACACACATACACATATAAAAACACACACACACACACATATATAAAAACACACACACGCACACACACATATATAAAAACACAGGCGCACACACACACACATTTATATAAAAGCACACACACACACAAATATATAAAAACACACAAACACATATATAAAAACAGACACACACACACAAAGACATATATAAAAACACACACACCCCCACACACACATAAATATATAAAAACACACACGCACACACGTACACACGCACACATATATAAAAACACACACACACACACACATATAAAAACACACACACACACATAAAAACACACGCACACAAATACACACACACACACAAACACACATATATAAAAACACACACACACACAAACACATAAAAACACACAATCAGATACACATATAAAAACACACAAACACACACACACACACATATATAAAAACACACACACACACATAAATAAAAACACACACACACACACATATATAAACACACACACACACACACATATAAAAACACACACACACACATAAAAACACACGCACACAAATACACACACACACACAAACACACATATATAAAAACACACACACACACAAACACATAAAAACACACAATCAGACACACATATAAAAACACACAAACACACACACACACACACATATATAAAAACACACACACACACATATATATAAAAACACACACACGCACACATATATAAAAACACACACACACACACATATATAAAAACACACACACACACAAACACATATATAAAAACACACACACACACATATAAAAACACACACACACACACATATGAAAACACACACACACACATAGAAAAACACACACACACACATATAAAAACACAGACACACACACACATAAAAACACACACACACACATTTATAAAAACACACACACACACACACACATATATAAAAACACACACACACACACATATATAAAACACACACACACACACATATATAAAAACACACACACGCACACACACATATATAAAAACACAGGCGCACACACACACACATATATATAAAAGCACACACACACACAAATATAAAAAAACACACAAACACATATATAAAACAGACACACACACACAAAGACATATATAAAAACACACACACCCCCACACACACATAAATATATAAAAACACACACGCACACACATACACACGCACACATATATAATAACACACACACACACATATAAAAACACACACACACACATAAAAACACACGCACACAAATACACACACACACAAACACACATATATAAAAACACACACACACACAAACACATAAAAACACACAATCAGACACACTTATAAAAACACACAAACACACACACACACACACATATATAAAAACACACACACACACATAAATAAAAACACACACACACACATATATAAACACACACACACACACACATATATAAACACACACACACACACACATATATAAAAACACACACACACACACATATATAAAAACACACACACACACAAACACATATATAAACACAAACACACACACATATATAAAAACACACACACAATCACACACAGAAAAACACACACACAGATACAAACACATATATAAAACACACACACACATATAAAAAACACACACACATACACATATATAAAAACACACACACACACATATAAAAACACACACACACACACACACACATAAACACACACACACACACACACATATAAAAACACAAACACACACACATATAAAAAGACACACACACACATTTAAAAACACACACACACACAGATAAAAACACACGCACACACATATAAAAACACACACACATATAAAAACACACACACACATATAAAAACACACACACACATATAAAAACACACACACATATATAAACACACACACACACACGCATATAAAAACACACACAAACACACACACACATAAAAACACACACACACATATATAAACACACACACACAAACACACACACACGCATATAAAAACACACACACGCACACACATATAAAAACACACACACATATAAAACACACACACACACATGTAAAAACACACACACACACATATAAAAACACACACACACACATATAAAAACACACACACACATATATAAACACACACACACACACGCATATAAAAACACACACAAACAAACACACACACACACACATATAAAAACACACACACATATAAAAACACACACACATATATAAAAACACACACACACACATATATATAAAAACACACACACACACACACACATATAAAAACACACACACACACACATATATGAAAACATACACACACACAAACACAACACACACACATATATAAAAACACACACACACAAATATAAAAACACTCACACACACACATATAAAAACACACACAAACAAACACACACACACACACATATAAAAACACACACACATATAAAAACACACACACATATATAAAAACACACACACACATATATATAAAAACACACACACACACACATATATAAAAACACACACACACACATATATGAAAACATACACATACACAAACACAACACACACACATATAAAAAAACACACACACACACATAGAAAAACACACACACACACACACATAGAAAAACACACACACACATACATAAAAGAACACAAACACACACACACACATAGAAAAAAAACACACACACATAGAAAAACACACACACAGACACATAGATAAACACACACACACATACACATAGAAAAACACACACACACACATAGATAAACACACACACAGAGAAACACACACACATAGAAAAACAAACACACACACCCACATATAAAAACACACACACACACACACCCACACACATATAAAAACACACACACACACACATATAAAAACACACTCACAAACACACACATATAAAAACACACACACACACACATATAAAAACACACACAAATATAAACACACACACACACACACACATATAAAAACACACACACACACAAATAAAGAAACACACACACACACACATAAAAATACACACACACATATAAAAACACGCACACGTATATGAACAAAAACACACACATATAAAAACACACACACACACATAGAAAAACACACACACACACATATAAAAACACAGACACACACACACATATAAAAACACACACACACACATATAAAAACACACACACACACACATAAAAACACATACACGCACAAACATATAAAAACACACACACACATATAAAAACACACACACACACACATATGAAAACACACACACACACATAGAAAAACACACACACACACATATAAAAACACAGACACACACACATAAAAACACACACACACATTTATAAAAACACACACACACACACATATATATAAAAACACACACACGCACACATATATAAAACACACACACACACACACACATATATAAACACATACACACACACACACACATATAAAAACACACACAAACACACACATATATATAAAAACACACACACACATGTATAAAAACACACACACACATATAAAAACACACACACGCACACATATAAAAACACACACACATATATAAAAACACACACACACACACATATATAAAAACATACACACACACACACAAACACACACACACACATATATAAACACACACACACACACACATATATAAAAACACAAACACACACACACCCACACACATATATAATCAAACACACACACACACACATATATAAAAACACACACACACACATATATAAAAACACACACACAAACACACACACACATAAAAACACACACACAAACATATAAAAACACACACAAACATACACACACACATATAAAAGCACACACATACACACACATAGAAAAACACACACACACACACATAGAAACACTCACACACACATACACATAGAAAAACACACACACACACACACACATACACACAAACACATATATAAAAACACACACACTCACACACATAGAAACACACACACACACACACACAAACACACACATAGAAAAACACACACACACACATACACATAGAAAAACACACACACACACAGAAAAAAATACACACAAACACACAAACACACATAGAAAACGCACACACACACATAGAAAAACACACACACATAGAAAAACACACACACACACACATTCACATAGAAACACACACACACACACACAAACATAGAAAAACACACACAGACACATAGAAAAAGACACACAAACACACACATACACATAGAAAAGCACACATACAATCACACACAGAAAAATACACACGCACACATATAAAACACACAAGCTCACACACACATATAAAATACACACACACACACACACACACACATATATAAAAACACACACACACACAAACACACATATAAAAACACACACACACACACATATAAAAAAACACACACACACACATAAAAACACACACACACACACATAAAAACACACACACACACACATATAAAAAGACACACACACACATATATTAAAAAACACACACACACAGAAATAAATACACACACACACATATAAAAACACACAAACACACACACACACATATAAAAGCACACACAGACACACACACATAAAAACACACACACACACATATAAAAACTGACACACACACACATCTAAAAACACACACACAGATATAAAAATACACAAACACACACACACACATATATAAAAACACACACACAAACACACACACACACACATATATAAACACACACACACACACACATGTATATAAAAACACACACACACACATATATAAACACACACACACACACATATAAAACACACACACACACACACACACACACACACACACACACATAGAAATACACACACACACACACATACACATAGAAAAACACACACACACACACATAGAAAAATACACACAAACACACATAGAAAAACGCACACACACACATAGAAAAACACACACACACAGAAAAACACACTCACACACACACACACATAGAAATACACACAAACACACACACACACACAAACATAGAAAAACACACACACACACATAGAAAAAGACACACAAACACACACGGACACATAGAACAACACACATACAATCACACACAGAAAAATACAAATGCACACATATAAAACACACACACACACACACACCTAAAATACACACACACACACACACATATATAAAAACACACACACACACACACACACACATATAAAAAAAAACACACACACCCACATAAAAACACACACACACACACATATAAAAACACACACACACACATATAAAAAGACACACACACATACACATATAAAAACACACACACACACACACAAATAAAAACACAGGCACACATATAGAAACACACAAACACACGCACACATATAAAAGCACACACAGACACACACATAAAAACACACACACACACACATATAAAAACACACACACACATATAAAAACACACACACACACACACATAAAAACACACACACTCACATATAAAAACTGACACACACACACATATAAAAACACACACACACATATAAAAACACACAAACACACACACACACACATATATAAAAACACACACACAAACACACACACACACACACACATATATAAACACACACACACACACACGTATATAAAAAAACACACACACATATATAAACACACACACACACACACACATAAAAAACACACACACACACAGATATATAAAAACACAAACACATAAATAAAAACACACACACACATATATAAAAACACACACACACAAACATACATATATAAAAGCACAAACACACAGACACACACATATAAAAACACACACACACACACATACACACAAACACATATATAAAAACACACACACACACACACTCACCTTTATAAAGACACACACACACACACTCACACATATAGAAAAAACCACACACACACATATAGAAAAAAACACACACTCACACATAGAAAAACACACACACACAAACATAGAAAAACACACGCACACACACACATAGAAAAATACACACAAACACTCACACACACATAGAAAAACACACACACAATCACACACAGAAAAACACACACACAGACACAAACACATATAAAAAACACACACACACATATAAAAAACACACACACATACACATATATAAAAACACACACACACACACATATAAAAACACAAACACACACACACACATAAACACACACACACACACACATATAAAAACACAAACACACACACATATAAAAAGACACACACACACATATAAAAACACACACACACAGATAAAAACACACACACTCATATACAAACACACACACACACATATAAAAACACACGCACACACATAAAAACACACACACACATAAAAACACACACACACACACATATAAAAACACACACACATATAAAAACACACACACACATATAAAAACACATACACACATATAAACACACACACACACATATATAAACACACACACACACACGCATATAAAAACACACACAAACAAACACACACACACATAAAAACACACACACACATATATAAACACACACATATAAATACACACACACACGCATAAAAACACACACACACACATATAAAAACACACACACATATAAAAACACACACACACATATAAAAACACACACACACATATAAAAACACACACACACATATATAAACACACACACACACACGCATATAAAAACACACACAAACAAGCACACACACACACATAAAAACACACACACACATATATAAACACACACACACAAACACACACATATAAAAACAAACACACGCACACACATATAAAAACACACACACATATAAAAAAACACACACACATGTAAAAACAGACACACACACACACATAGAAACACACACACACAC
>NC_054480.1:94600860-94615860 GCF_017639515.1 Carcharodon carcharias | reverse complement strand
CTCACATATAAAAACTGACACACACACACATATAAAAACACACACACACATATATAAAAACACACACACACACATATATAAAAACATACACACACACACACACAAACACACACACACACATATATAAACACACACACACACACACACATATATAAAAACACAAACACACACACACCCACACACATATATAATCAAACACACACACACACATATATAAAAACACACACACACACATATATAAAAACACACACACACAAACACACACACACATAAAAACACACACACAAACATATAAAAACACACACAAACATACACACACACATATAAAAGCACACACATACACACACATAGAAAAACACACACACACACACATAGAAACACTCACACACACATACACATAGAAAAACACACACACACACACACACATACACACAAACACATATATAAAAACACACACACACACACACATAGAAACACACACACACACACACAAACACACACATAGAAAAACACACACACACACATACACATAGAAAAACACACACACACACATAGAAAAATACACACAAACACACAAACACACATAGAAAACGCACACACACACATAGAAAAACACACACACATAGAAAAACACACACACACACACATTCACATAGAAACACACACACACACACACAAACATAGAAAAACACACACAGACACATAGAAAAAGACACACAAACACACACATACACATAGAAAAGCACACATACAATCACACACAGAAAAATACACACGCACACATATAAAACACACACACACACACACACATATAAAATACACACACACACACACACACATATATAAAAACACACACACACACAAACACACATATAAAAACACACACAAACACACATATAAAAAAACACACACACACACATAAAAACACACACACACACATATAAAAACACACACACACACACATATAAAAAGACACACACACACATATATAAAAAAACACACACACACAGAAATAAATACACACACACACATATAAAAACACACAAACACACACACACACACATATAAAAGCACACACAGACACACACACATAAAAACACACACACACACATATAAAAACTGACACACACACACATCTAAAAACACACACACAGATATAAAAATACACAAACACACACACACACATATATAAAAACACACACACAAACACACACACACACATATATAAACACACACACACACACACACACATGTATATAAAAACACACACACACATATATAAACACACACACACACACATATAAAAAACACACACACACACACACACACATAGAAACACACACACACACACACACACACATAGAAAAACACACACACACACACATACACATAGAAAAACACACACACACACACATAGAAAAATACACACAAACACACATAGAAAAACGCACACACACATAGAAAAACACACACACACATAGAAAAACACACTCACACACACACACACATAGAAATACACACAAACACACACACACACACAAACATAGAAAAACACACACACACACATAGAAAAAGACACACAAACACACACGGACACATAGAACAACACACATACAATCACACACAGAAAAATACAAATGCACACATATAAAACACACACACACACACACACCTAAAATACACACACACACACACACATATATAAAAACACACACACACACACAAACACACATATAAAAACACACACACACACATATAAAAAAAAACACACACACCCACATAAAAACACACACACACACACACATATAAAAACACACACACACACACATATAAAAAGACACACACACATACACATATAAAAACACACACACACACACACACAAATAAAAACACAGGCACACATATAGAAACACACAAACACACGCACACATATAAAAGCACACACAGACACACACATAAAAACACACACACACACATATAAAAACACACACACACATATAAAAACACACACACACACACACATAAAAACACACACACTCACATATAAAAACTGACACACACACACATATAAAAACACACACACACATATAAAAACACACAAACACACACACACACACATATATAAAACACACACACAAACACACACACACACATATATAAACACACACACACACACACATGTATATAAAAAAACACACACACATATAAACACACACACACACACACATAAAAAACACACACACACACAGATATATAAAAACACAAACACATAAATAAAAACACACACACACATATATAAAAACACACACACACACACATACATATATGAAAGCACAAACACACAGACACACACATATAAAAACACACACACACACACATACACACAAACACATATATAAAAACACACACACACACACACTCACCTTTATAAAGACACACACACACACACTCACACATATAGAAAAAACCACACACACACATATAGAAAAAAACACACACTCACACATAGAAAAACACACACACACAAACATAGAAAAACACACGCACACACACACATAGAAAAATACACACAAACACTCACACACACATAGAAAAACACACACACAATCACACACAGAAAAACACACACACAGAAATAAAAACACACACACACATATATAAAAACACACACACACACATACATATATAAAAACACAAACACACAGACACACACATATAAAAACACACACACAAACACATACACACAAACACATATATAAAAAACACACACACACACACTCACCTTTATACAAACACACACACATTCACACATATATAAAAAAACACACACACACATATATAAACACACACACACATGTATATAAAAACACACACACACACATATATAAACACACACACACACACACATATAAAAAACACACACACACACATATATAAAAACACACACACATAAATAAAAACACACACACACATATATAAAAACACACACACACACACACATACATATATAAAAACACAAACACACAGACACACACATATAAAAACACACACACAAACACATACACACAAACACATATATAAAAAACACACACACACACACTCACCTTTATAAAAACACACACACATTCACACATATATAAAAAAACACACACACACATATAGAAAAACACACACACACACACACACATAGAAAAACACACACACACAAACATAGAAAAACACACGCACACACACACATAGAAAAATACACACAAACACTCACACACACATAGAAAAACACACACACAATCACACAGAAAAACACACACACACATACACAAACACATATAAAAAACACACACACATATATAAAAACACACACACACACATATCAAAACACACACACACACACACACATAAACACACACACACACATATAAAAACACAAACACACACGCATATAAAAAGACACACACACACACACATATAAAAACACACACACACATATAAAAACACACACACACATATAAAAACACACACACACACATATAAAAACACACGCACACACATAAAAACACACACACACACATAAAAACACACACACGCACACACATATAAAAACACACACACATATAAAAACACACACACACATATAAACACACACACACACACAAACACACATACATATAAAAACCCACACACACGCACATATAAAAACACACAAACACACACACACACATATATAAAAACAAACACACACACATGCACACACACATATATAAACACACACACACATACATAAAATCACACACACAAACACAAACACACACATATATAAACACACACACACACACACATTTAAAAACACACACACACACATATAAATAAACACACATACACACACACACATATAAAAAAACACACACACACATAAATAAACACACACACACACACATGCATATAAAAACACACACAAACAAACACACACACACAAACATATAAAAACACAGACACACGCACACACACACATATAAAAACACACACAAACACACAAAACACACATATAAACACACACACAAACACACAAACACACATATAAAAACACACACACACAAACACACATACATATAAAAACACACACACACGCACATATAAAAACACACAAACACACACACACACATATATAAAAACAAACACACACACATGCACACACACATATATAAACACACACGCATACATAAAATCACACACACAAACACAAACACACACATATATAAACACACACACACACACACATATAAAAACACACACACACACATATAAATAAACAAACATACACACACACACATATAAAAAAACACACACACATAAATAAAAACACACACACACATATATAAAAACACGCACACACACACATACATATATAAAAACACACACACACACACGCATATAAAAACACACACACACACATACACACACATACACACACAAACATATATAAAAACACACACACACACATTTATAAAAACACACACACACACACATATAAAAACGCACACACACACACACAAACACATAAAAACACACACACATATTAAAACACACACACACACATAAATAAAAACACACACACACACACATATAAAAACACACACACATATATAAAAAACACACACACACATATAAAAACACATACACACACACATATATACATAAAAACACACACACACACATGTATAAAAACACACACACACACATATAAAAACACACACACACACATATAAAAAACAGACACACACACATATATAAAAACACACACACACACAAAATAAAAACACACACACACACAGACATATAAAAACACACACACACACAGATATAAAAACACACACACACACACACACACATATATAAACACACACACACACACACATATAAACACACACACACACACACACATATAAAAACACACACAAACACACACACACACACAAACATATAAAAACACACACAGACGCACACAAACACATATAAAAACACACACACAAACACACAAAACACACATATAAACACACACATATAAAAACACACACACAAACACACACACACACACAAACACACATATAAAAACACACACACACACATATAAAAAAAAACACACACACCCACATAAAAACACACACACACACACACATATAAAAACACACACACATATAAATACACACACACACATATAAAAACACACACACACACACACACATAAAAATAAAAACACACACACACGCATACATAAAATCACACACACAAACACACACACACACACATATATAAAAACACCCAAACACACACACATATATAAAAACACACACACATACATATAAAGAAACACACACACAGACACACATATATAAAAGCACACACACACACACACATATATAAAAACACACACACACATAAATAAAAACACACACACACACATATATAAAAACACACACACACACACATATATATATAAAAACACACACACACACGCATATAAAAACACACACACACATACACACACACACATATATAAATACACACACACACACATTTATAAAAAAACACACACACACACGCACGCACACACATATATATAAAAACGCACTCACACACACACATAAAAACAGACACACATATTAAAACACACACACACACATAAATAAAAACACACACACATACATATAAAAACACACACACACACATATATTTAAACACACACACACACACATATATATATAAAAACACACACACACACAAATATAAACGCACACACACACACACATATATAAAAACAGACACACACACATATAAAAAACACACACACACACATATATATATAAAAACACACACACACACTAATATAAACGCACACACACACACACACATATATAAAAACACACACACACACATATATAAAAACACACACACACACACATATATAAACACACACACACACACACACATATATGAAAACATACACACACACACAAACACAACACACACACATATATAAAAACACACACACACACACATATATAAAAACACTCACACACACACATATAAAAAAACACACACACACACCTAGAAAAACACTCACACACACACACATAGAAAAACATACACACACACACATACATAAAAGAACGCAAACACACACACACATAGAAAAACACACACACACACATAGATAAACACACACACAGAGAAACACACACACATAGAAAAACAAACACACACACCCACATATAAAAAAACACACACACACACACACACACACACACCCCCACACACATATAAAAACACACACACACACATATAAAACCACACACACACACACACACACACACACATATAAACACACACACACACATATATAAAAACACACACACACACACATATATAAAAACACACACACACACACATAAAAATACACACACACACATATAAAAACACACGCACACATATAAAAACACACACACATATAAAAACACACACACACACATATAAAAACACACACACATATAAAAACACACACACACACATATAAAAACACACACACACGCATATAAAAACACACACACACATATATAAACACACACACACACACATGCATATAAAAACACACACAAACAAACACACACACACAAACATATAAAAACACAGACACACGCACACACACACATATAAAAACACACACAAACACACAAAACACACATATAAACACACACACAAACACACAAACACACATATAAAAACACACACACACACAAACACACATACATATAAAAACACACACACACGCACATATAAAAACACACAAACACACACACACACATATATAAAAACAAACACACACACATGCACACACACATATATAAACACACACACACATACATAAAATCACACACACAAACACAAACACACACATATATAAACACACACACACACACATATAAAAACACACACACACACACATATAAATAAACACACATACACACACACACATATAAAAAACACACACACACACATAAATAAAAACACACACACACATATATAAAAACACGCACACACACACACATACATATATAAAAACACACACACACACGCATATAAAAACACACACACACACATACACACACATACACACACAAACATATATAAAAACACACACACACACATTTATAAAAACACACACACACACACATATAAAAACGCACACACACACACACACATAAAAACACACACACATATTAAAACACACACACACACATAAATAAAAACACACACACACACACATATAAAAACACACACACATATATAAAAAACAAACACACACACATATAAATACACATACACACACACATATATATATAAAAACACACACACACACACATGTATAAAAACACACACACACACATATAAAAACACACACACACACATATAAAAAACAGACACACACACATATATAAAAACACACACACACACAAAATAAAAACACACACACACACAGACATATAAAAACACACACACACACATATAAAAACACACACACACATATATAAACACACACACACACACACACATATAAACACACACACACACACGCATATAAAAACACACACAAACACACACACACACACACAAACATATAAAAACACACACAGACGCACACAAACACATATAAAAACACCCACACAAACACACAAAACACACATATAAACACACACATATAAAAACACACACACAAACACACGCACACACATATAAAAACACACACACACACACACATAAAAATAAAAACACACACACACATATATAAAAACACACACACACACGCATATAAAAACACACACACACACATACACACACATACACACACAAACATATATAAAAACACACACACACACATTTATAAAAACACACACACACACACATATAAAAACGCACACACACACACACACATAAAAACACACACACATATTAAAACACACACACACACATAAATAAAAACACACACACACACACATATAAAAACACACACACATATATAAAAAACAAACACACACACATATAAAAACACATACACACACACATATATATATAAAAACACACACACACACACATGTATAAAAACACACACACACACATATAAAAACACACACACACACATATAAAAAACAGACACACACACATATATAAAAACACACACACACACAAAATAAAAACACACACACACACAGACATATAAAAACACACACACACACATATAAAAACACACACACACACATATATAAACACACACACACACACACACATATAAACACACACACACACACGCATATAAAAACACACACAAACACACACACACACACACAAACATATAAAAACACACACAGACGCACACAAACACATATAAAAACACACACACAAACACACAAAACACACATATAAACACACACATATAAAAACACACACACAAACACACGCACACACATATAAAAACACACACACACACACATAAAAATAAAAACACACACACACGCACACATATAAAAACACACAAACACATACACACACACACATATAAAAACACACACACACACATGCACACACTCATATATAAACACACACACACACATACATAAAATCACACACACAAACACACACACACACACATATATATATAAAAACACACAAACACACACACATATATAAAAACACACACACACACATATAAAGAAACACACACACAGACACACATATATAAAAGCACACACACACACACACATATATAAAAACACACACACACACATAAATAAAAACACACACACACACATATATAAAAACACACACACACACACACACATATATATATAAAAACACACACACACGCATATAAAAACACACACACACATACACACACACACATATATAAATACACACACACACACATTTATAAAAAAACACACACACACACGCACGCACACACATATATATAAAAACGCACTCACACACATAAATAAAAACACACACACACACATATATAAAAACACACACACACACACACACATATATATATAAAAACACACACACACACGCATATAAAAACACACACATACATACACACACACACATATATAAATACACACACACACACATTTATAAAAAACACACACACACACGCACGCACACACATATATATAAAAACGCACTCACACACACACATAAAAACAGACACACATATTAAAACACACACACACACATGAATAAAAACACACACACACACATATAAAAACACACACACATATAAAAAACACACACACACACATATATTTAAACACACACACACACACATATATATATAAAAACACACACACACAAATATAAACGCACACACACACACACATATATAAAAACACACACACACACATATATAAAAACACACACACACACACGTATATAAACACACACACACACACACATATATGAAAACATACACACACACACAAACACAACACACACACACACACACATAGAAAAACACACACACACACACATACATAAAAGAACGCAAACACACACACACATAGAAAAAGACACACACACATATACAAACACACAGACACATAGAAAAACACACACACACACATAGAAAAACACACACACACACATAGATAAACACACACACAGAGAAACACACACACATAGAAAAACAAACACACACACCCACATATAAAAACACACACACACACACACACACACATATAAAAACACACACACACACACACACATATAAAACCACACACACACACACACACATATAAACACACACACACACACATATAAAAACACACACACACACATATATAAAAACACACACACACACACATAAAAATACACACACACACATATAAAAACACGCACACGTATATGAACAAAAACACACACATATAAACACACACACACACATATAAAAACACACACACACATATAGAAACACACACACACATATAAAAACACACACACACACATATAAAAACACACACACACATAAAAACACATACACACACAAACATATAAAAACACACACACACACATATAAAAACACACATACACACATATGAAAACACACACACACACATAGAAAAACACACACACACACACACATATATAAACACATACACACACACACACACATATAAAAACACACACAAACACACACATATATATAAAAACACACACACACATGTGTAAAAACACACACACACACACACATATAAAAACACACACACGCACATATATAAAAACACACACACACACACATATATAAAAACATACACACACACACACAAACACACACACACACATATATAAACACACACACACACACATATATAAAAACACAAACACACACACACACACACACACACATATATAATCAAACACACACACACACATATATAAAAACACACACACACACACAAATATAAAAACACACACACACACATATATAAAAACACACACACACATGTGTAAAAACACACACACACACATATAAAAACACACACACGCACATATATAAAAACACACACACACACACATATATAAAAACATACACACACACACACAAACAGACACACACACATATATAAACACACACACACACATATATAAAAACACAAACACACACACACATACACACACACATATATAATCAAACACACACACACACACATATATAAAAACACACACACACAAACACACACACACAAATATAAAAACACACACATATATAAAAACACACACACACAAACACACACACACATAAAAACACACACAAACATATAAAAACACACACAAACATACACACACACACATATAAAAGCACACACACACACATAGAAAAACACACACACGCACACTCACACATAGAAAGACGCACACACACACACATAGAAAAACACACACACACACACATACACATAGAAAAACACACAGACACACACACATAGAAAAATACACACAAACACACAGAAAAACGCACACACACACACACACATAGAAAAACACACACACACATAGAAAAAAAAACACACACACACATAGAAACACACACACACACACACACAAACATAGAAAAACACTCACACACACACACATAGAAAAAGACACACAAAAACACACACACACATAGAAAAACACACATACATTCACACACAGAAAAATACACACGCACACATATAAAACACACACACACACACATATAAAATACACACACACACACACACACATATATAAAAACACACACACACACACACATATATAAAAACACACACACACACACAAACACACATATAAAAACACACACACACACACATATAAAAACACACACACACATAAAAACACACACACACACACATAAAAACACATACACACACAAACATATAAAAACACACACACACACATATAAAAACACACATACACACATATGAAAACACACACACACACATAGAAAAACACACACACACACACATATATAAACACATACACACACACACACACATATAAAAACACACACAAACACACACATATATATAAAAACACACACACACATGTGTAAAAACACACACACACACACACATATAAAAACACACACACGCACATATATAAAAACACACACACACACACATATATAAAAACATACACACACACACACAAACACACACACACACATATATAAACACACACACACACATATATAAAAACACAAACACACACACACACACACACACATATATAATCAAACACACACACACACATATATAAAAACACACACACACACACAAATATAAACACACACACACACACATATATAAAAACACACACACACATGTGTAAAAACACACACACACACATATAAAAACACACACACGCACATATATAAAAACACACACACACACACATATATAAAAACATACACACACACACACAAACAGACACACACACATATATAAACACACACACACACACATATATAAAAACACAAACACACACACACATACACACACACATATATAATCAAACACACACACACACACATATATAAAAACACACACACACAAACACACACACACAAATATAAAAACACACACACATATATAAAAACACACACACACAAACACACACACACATAAAAACACACAAACATATAAAAACACACACAAACATACACACACACACATATAAAAGCACACACACACACATAGAAAAACACACACACGCACACTCACACATAGAAAGACGCACACACACACACATAGAAAAACACACACACACACACATACACATAGAAAAACACACAGACACACACACATAGAAAAATACACACAAACACACATAGAAAAACGCACACACACACACACACATAGAAAAACACACACACACATAGAAAAAAAAACACACACACACATAGAAACACACACACACACACACACAAACATAGAAAAACACTCACACACACACACATAGAAAAAGACACACAAAAACACACACACACATAGAAAAACACACACACACACATATAAAAACACACACACACATAAAAACACATACACACACAAACATATAAAAACACACACACACACATATAAAAACACACATACACACATATGAAAACACACACACACACATAGAAAAACACACACACACACACACATATATAAACACATACACACACACACACACATATAAAAACACACACAAACACACACATATATATAAAAACACACACACACATGTGTAAAAACACACACACACACACACATATAAAAACACACACACGCACATATATAAAAACACACACACACACACATATATAAAAACATACACACACACACACAAACACACACACACACATATATAAACACACACACACACACATATATAAAAACACAAACACACACACACACACACACACATATATAATCAAACACACACACACACATATATAAAAACACACACACACACACAAATATAAAAACACACACACACACATATATAAAAACACACACACACATGTGTAAAAACACACACACACACATATAAAAACACACACACGCACATATATAAAAACACACACACACACACATATATAAAAACATACACACACACACACAAACAGACACACACACATATATAAACACACACACACACACATATATAAAAACACAAACACACACACACATACACACACACATATATAATCAAACACACACACACACACATATATAAAAACACACACACACAAACACACACACACAAATATAAAAACACACACACATATATAAAAACACACACACACAAACACACACACACATAAAAACACACACAAACATATAAAAACACACACAAACATACACACACACACATATAAAAGCACACACACACACATAGAAAAACACACACACGCACACTCACACATAGAAAGACGCACACACACACACATAGAAAAACACACACACACACACATACACATAGAAAAACACACAGACACACACACATAGAAAAATACACACAAACACACAGAAAAACGCACACACACACACACACATAGAAAAACACACACACACATAGAAAAAAAAAACACACACACACATAGAAACACACACACACACACACACAAACATAGAAAAACACACACACACACACATAGAAAAAGACACACAAAAACACACACACACATAGAAAAACACACATACAATCACACACAGAAAAATACACACGCACACATATAAAACACACACACACACACATATAAAATACACACACACACACATATATAAAAACACACACACACACACACATATATAAAAACACACACACACACACAAACACACATAAAAAAACACACACACACACACATATAAAAACACACACACACATAAAAACACACACACACACATATAAAAACACATACACACACAAACATATAAAAACACACACACACACATATAAAAACACACATACACACATATGAAAACACACACACACACATAGAAAAACACACACACACACACATATATAAACACATACACACACACACACACATATAAAAACACACACAAACACACACATATATATAAAAACACACACACACATGTGTAAAAACACACACACACACACACATATAAAAACACACACACGCACATATATAAAAACACACACACACACACATATATAAAAACATACACACACACACACAAACACACACACACACATATATAAACACACACACACACATATATAAAAACACAAACACACACACACACACACACACATATATAATCAAACACACACACACACATATATAAAAACACACACACACACACAAATATAAACACACACACACACACATATATAAAAACACACACACACATGTGTAAAAACACACACACACACATATAAAAACACACACACGCACATATATAAAAACACACACACACACACATATAAAAAAACAAACACACACACACACAAACAGACACACACACATATATAAACACACACACACACACATATATAAAAACACAAACACACACACACATACACACACACATATATAATCAAACACACACACACACACATATATAAAAACACACACACACAAACACACACACACAAATATAAAAACACACACACATATATAAAAACACACACACACAAACACACACACACATAAAAACACACACAAACATCTAAAAACACACACAAACATACACACACACACATATAAAAGCACACACACACATAGAAAAATACACACACACACACACTCACACATAGAAAAACGCACACACACACACATAGAAAAACACACACACACACATACACATAGAAAAACACACACACACACACACACACATAGAAAAATACACACAAAAACACATAGAAAAACGCACACACACACACACACATAGAAAA